>NC_071510.1:29227992-29390492 GCF_027887155.1 Malaclemys terrapin pileata
CTTACAAAAAAAAAATCCAACCCCAAGCATTTAGTGTACATTTATAAAATGTATTTAGATGCAAGCCAAATACATGAGCCCATTCCGTCTCCAGTTCTCCTTTACCTACTTTAACATAGCAGCTGAATTTATCTTCCCTAAGCCATATTATGAGGGTGAACTACCATCAAGGCTTTCATTCAGCCAAGGAGGATATACCAGCTTCATTCTGACATCCCGTCTCCAAAAAGCTGACGGTGGTATGTTTGAGTTTCCATGGGAATTCAGTGACTCTTTGGCTACTGCATATGGGCATGTGAACTCCACTGTGCAACTATACTATAAACATCTTGCCTTCCTGCTAAGAGCTATGAGCATAGCATTACTGCTTGGAAACTAGAATATGTTCTCTGAGCTCTACACAGTGCTTAATTAGTGCCAGGGCTGAGCCCCGGCACCTCTGGGCTTGGCAGTTCACAGCCCCGGCACCTCTGGACTTGCTGCACCAGATAGGAGCGGCTGGCTATACACATAATGTTAACAAACTCATTACATCCACTGACACTTGAAGCCACTGCTGGCATAATTGACCCTCTCTTCTCAAATGTAGAGACTGCTTTAAAAAAAGCACACACCCATGTGTGCATGGACAGATATAGCTATTATCACTATATCTAACGAGATAGAGAGAGATGGACAAAACAGAGAGGATAAAACAAATATTTCTTACCATGTGCCACCCAGCCATGTTTACAATGATCACAGGTTCTCAGGTTAATCTTCCCTGGCTGGAAACATTCACATGTGCAATTTACCAGTGTACAGCGGATGGCCTGGAAAAAGAAACAAATGCACATAAATATCTTACCAGATACTTTTTTTTGTTCTTTAAATATCTGCCCATATGGTGGCTGGGGGTTTTGAACATAAAAAAAAAGAAAAGGAAAAGAAATTCTAAAATGCAAAGCACTGTTAATTCTTTCATGTAGGGTTTATTTTTCCTTAAAATGCATATATCAATATCCCTGACCAATTATAAAAAAGTCCATTCAATAATAATGTATCCTATTATTCCATAGTCTGAATAAATTCTTAAATTCTTTAAAAGAATACAGACCAAGAACTCAATTTTTTTCCAATCAAGTGCCTGAAGGAAAATGTTATTATAGTTATGTCTTCACATAGCACTATGTCACACTGGTTATAATCAAGAGTGAAACATGCACATAAAAATATACACAAAGGCAGAGCAAAGATCTCTTTTTTTCTACACCGTCCAAGCGTTGTTTTCATGTTTCCCTGTTGGAATGCACACAAGATCTAATTCAGTTAAGTATCAGAAGGAAGCCACTGGTCTGGGAACTGGTGTTCCCAAAGCAGCAGTAAAATGAGAGAGGTACAGATAGGACTGGCTCATGATATACAGCACAACTTTCCTTTGCATCCATAATTTCTCTCCGATCTCCACACATAACACTAACTTTTAGTCCCATATAGTTATTAAAATATAAATGTTTTCCAAAAAGCAACAAAGAGTCCTGTGGCACGTTATAGACTAACAGACGTATTAGAGCATAAGCTTTCGTGGTCCAATACGTCTGTTAGTCTATAACGTGCCACAGGACTCTTTCTCATTTTTTACAGATCCAGACTAACACAGCTACCCCTCTGATACTTGACACAAATGTTTTCCACTTTTTCTTAAAAGGAAATCTACTAAAAACACAGACTGAATATTGAGATTTAAAATCTGGACAATTAATACATCTAACTAAACCCATTCTTAAAACTACAGTACTTTAAAAAGCTAAGCAAGTTTACTTTAGGGGGTGGGGGGGAGGGTCCACAGAAAGTCAGCATAAATGTGGTGAGACCTGTGTTTCTAAACAGTGCTAAAGATGACCTGTGCGCTTCAAACTGCTACCAGTAAATTTATGGCTTGCATTTAGGTGTAATTTGCATGGAGGTTTGTGAGACAGAGGGGACTTAGTCTGATCATTCACAGATTAACAATCTACTGTAACTATCAGTACTTCCAGGAAAATATCTCTCTACTGATTTAATGCAATCAATGATTACTTGGGGGTTCAGTGGGGGAAGGGAGTTTGGTACCTATGACTGCAGATACTTGGGAGCTTTATGAATGCTGTTGCCTTACAAACCTCTCCTAAACTCTTCCACTTAAGAATCTGCAATACCTGTAAGTAACAGAAATGATCTTCTCTTTACTGAAAGCATCAGATTTGTAAGGAAAACAACATTAAACATTAGCATGGGCAAGCTAAACTCTTTGTCTGCTGACAATGAAAAGAGTTCAAGCTATTTTAAACATTTTATTTATTTATTTGCGTCAGACACAGCAACTTCAAGCCATTTGTGGTTTACTGACTCACTCAATCTGTATTTCTCTGCTCGATTTCTGATGCAGGAGTCCTTCCTCCCTCCCATCTAGTCTGCTCTTTTACTACCTTTGACTCTCAAAAGCCCTGATGGAATAAAATATCCAGATATTTCAGGGACTTATTCCCAAAGTCAACTGCCTTTACTCATTAGCTAGGTTGTAAAACATTGCTGTATGTATCATTGATTAAAATCATTAGTAATATGAAATATAAGGGCACAAAAGAAATGCTGACTATGCAGAATAATATATGTGTTTGTGGGTTACAAGGAAAAAAATTCTACTGAAAGGTCCCGTTTCATGTTCAATAGTTTATTGACTCAGTAATATATCAGGTCTCCTCTGGTCAGTAATGGTGTCTTTCTCTAATATGTTCATTAATTAATGAACTCCGTAATTAATTGTACTGCAAAGAGAATGAAGGCATTACAAAATGGAATGGTATTCCTGTTATACTGTAAAAGATTTTTTTCCTTATAAACAAATGCCTTATTTCACTTATTTTTAAAAACTTTTTTTACACTAATCTGTTGTAGATTTGTTGCATTTCATGTTACTGCTACGCGCATGCACACACACTCCCTCTGAAATAATGTCATTTGCTATTAAAAGTTGACTAGAATTTCCATTATGTTTTCCCTACCTATGTTCCCCCCTTCTCCCCCCCAAGATCTGTAGGTTGCCTGTAAAAATTGGAATCAGGCTGAAACTTGAAATACAGTACAATTCAGCCCAAGAATGACTTTTCTCTCATCCCTTTGAAAATGTTCCACTTAGCCATTTTAAAATGATGAGCTGAAAAAATGTTTACCAGCTTAGAGTGTCTTTTCCTCTTCTGTAACTAAAAAATAGCTTCAATCGTGCTGAGAATATTACTTTACTTAATTGACTATGTGTTTCCTATGTTAAGAACTTATAACAGCAAAATGACATAATATTTGAAAATTCAAGTAAACTTTCCACAAACATAAAAATGTCTCTCTTTAAAATAGCTAAATCAGAAAACCTTACATAAGTGGTAAGTACTTTTTATTAAGGTATGTAATCAGACCCAGATATTTAGCCCAGCCTTAACTAGGCCTCTCTTTTTGCTCAACAGGAATCTTGATACTTTAGGCCATATTCTGGCTTCAGAGATGCAGGTACACGACTATAAATTTTAATGTGAACCATGCGGCATTTCTGAAAGATAAAGATGATGGCCTGGTGGTTAGGATGTTAGTTTGGGGGCCCGGGAGTCTGGTCGGCAGTGCAGCGGGCCTAAGGCAGGCTCCTTACTTGCCGTGGCTCTGTGCGGCTCCCGGAAGCAGTGGCATGTCCCCCCTCCAGCTCCTATGAGTAGGGGCAGCCAGGCGGCTCTGCACGTCGCCCCCGCCCCAAGCGCCAGTTCTACAGCTTCCATTGGCCAGGAACTGCAGCCAATGGGAGCTGCGGGGGTGACGCCTGCAGATGGGACATCACGCAGAGCCACCTGGCTGTGCCTCTGCATAGGAGCCAGAGGGCGGACATGCCGCTGCTTCCTGGAGCTGCTTGAGGTAAGCACCACCTGGAGCCTGCACCCCAACCCCTCAGCCCTAGCCAGAAGCCCCCTCCTGCACCTCAAACCCCTCTTCTCCAGCCCCACCCCAGAGCCCGCACCCTCAGCTGGAGCCCTCACTCTTCCCACACCCCAACCCCCTGCCCCAGCCCCCTCCTACATCCCAAATCCCTCATCCCTGCCCCATACCAGAGCCCACACCCCCAGCTAGAGCCCTCACCCCCCCACCCCAACCTCCTGCCCTATCCCAGAGCCCCCTCCCACACCCTGAACCCCTCATTTCTGATTGTACCCCGGAACCCATACCTCTAACCCAGAGCCCGTATCCCCTCCCACACCCCAACCTCCTGCCTCAGCCCAGAGCCCCCTCCTACACCCCAAATCCCTCATCTCCAGCCCCATCACAGAGTCTGCACCCCCAGCTGGAACCCTCAACCCCCCCCCCCCACACACACTCCAACCCCTTGCCCCTGATCCCCCTCCTGCCTTCCGAACCCCTCAGCCCCAGCCCGGAGCCCCCTCCTGCACCCCAAATCCTTCATCACTGGCCCCACCCCAGAGGCCTCACCCCCTCCCACATCCCAACCCACTGCCTCAGCCTGGAGCCCTCTCCCACATCCTGAGCTCCTCATTTCTGGCCCCACCCTGGAGCCCGCACCTGCAGCCAGAGCCCTCCCGCACCCCAACCCCCCGAGCTAGGAAGGTGAAAATGAGTGAGGGTGGGGAGAGCGAGCGACAGAGGAAGGGGGGATGGAGTGAGAGGGGGCAGGGCCTCGGAGGAGGGGCGGGGCAAGGGTGTTCAGTTTTGTGCGAGTAGCAAGTTAGCAACAGTACTCCGTGCCTAAATTCCCCATCTGCAAAGTGGGAGTAACAACAGAGAGGTGTTGCGAGAATAAAACGAACAAAGGTTGCGAGGTGCTCAGATGCTATGGTAATAGAAGCCATATAAGAACCTAAGACTATGGTCTTTACTAAACAACACTTTTTTAAAAAGACAGTTTTAAGATTTGTTTAACATTTCTTTAATTAATCCAAAGCTAATGTAGTCCATGATGCCATCTACCTCAGGTCACTGAAGTGCCCAATACATAACTAATTTAACTGGGAGTCTTTTGGTGGGATAAGCCAGGAGAATGGTATATCCTTATGCCAATGCGCGAGGAGATATCCCTGTAACTTCCTTCAAATTGAAATTGACACACATACTCATTCTTGTCTGAAAATACCTTTTAACATCCTGTGCTCTTTTTTTATCGTATTTGCTTTAAATGAATCCCTCTCAGTTACAGTGAGTAACTACAGATTTGGAAAATGACCTAGAAAGCTGCATTTGGAAACTCTTCTTGAGATGCACACAGTCAATCAATGGAGGGGACGGACTTAGAAGTAGCAAGGGGAAGAAGGGTTTGTGTTTAACCAATAGTGTGTTTGTAAGTGATGGTGCAGATTTGGCAAAACCGTAGTAGGACATTTGTTAGTTCTTTATTTGCACACTGAAGGGGGAAGGGGAGATAATGAAAGGGGCCTGATGTGATTCTGTAGCAGCTGAATACTGTATTCACTGTTGAGCCATCTGAATTACAAAGCAGACCCAAAAATGCAAGTGTACAACCATCCTGTCACACATTTCAATATGATTTCATTCTAACTGTCAATGCAAAGTATTGCTAAATAGCTTTTATAGCTATGTAATATATTACTATATTATTTCAAAGTGAAATGCAAAACCTATTTCTCTGAGTTAGCTTTCCCACAGTAATACCTACAACACGATAATGAAAAGAAAAAGAGAGGAAGAAAAGAAAAGAAATCAAAGACCCAACAGAATTGAAGAAAAACAGAGAAATACAGGATCTTTATGTATGGATTGATACAAAATAGCACAACTCCTCCAAAGAAGATCGTAAAGTGTACTCAGCCTATAGCACTCAGGTTAAAAGACTCCTTAAGTATGCATTGAAATGACATTCTTCAGCAGCTCCAAAGGAGCTGTTATGTTCTACCATGTTGATGATCCACAGATAATGGGAGTGTCATACATTTTTATACATCTTTTTCATAGAGGTCCTATTATAGTGCGTCTTGCATTTCCATTGAGATTCTAATGGTCTCCAAGGAACTTTTACAACAGCAATGAAAGAAACATAATGATTCAATCGAAATCCATCCCAACATAATTTACACGACAGAGTCTTTCATCTTAAAAGCACTACTATTAAAATTTAAAAAAACAAAACATGCATATGCTAAAATATAATTCAAGTTTTCATTTATCACCCCAGTACCTCAAAACTACCTCCTTGCTGTTTCCTTTAGTTGTGCCTATAGGGCCTATGCAAGAATATGGGAACATTGCCTGATATTCAATACAGCACATAGCTCTGGGCACAATGTTACAGATTTAATGAAAAGCCTTAAACCTGAACTCCTAGACTTGTGTGGGTTTCACTCAGACACCGGACACTGGTATACTATAGTTTTGGAGCATTTAATTATATTTAACAAGAATATATCATTCACATATTAATAGGAGCAGCCCATAACAGTAATGGGAAATCAATCTGTCTGGCTCTTTTGCAGAGCTTCCATAAGAGACCATGGCCAATAACAAAAGGGAAAGCTAGTTTGTGTGGGAGGGGGTGGGGGGGGGCGGCGGTGATGAAGAACAACATTGACTTCTCTTTATCTTCTCCTTGGGCTAAAATGGGATGTACCATCAAAATTAGAAGTGGTCTGCAATGTTCTCAAGAATTTTGAGAAAGAGCTTATGCAATGGATGTTGACCCTGTGTGCCCTGAATTCTAGTTTCAGATTCGACAATTACTCCCTTTGCAACCTTTAGTAAAACATTTAGGGACAGATTCCAATACCCTTACTCATGCCAAGTAGAATCTTACTTCCTGAGTAGCCTCTTTGTAGCTTCAGAGTAAGATACCACTCAGTATGCATAAGGGTAACAGAACTTTTCTGCCTCAGCTTTTTCCTTTGCAAAATAGGGACCACCACTGCCACCATGTAGGAATATGGCGGAACTGAATATACAAATATGCCAAATTCTGCTTGCCTTATTGATAGTGAGTAGCTCCATATATTTGTATAATGTATCTACAAAGCTTCGATCACCTGGTAGCTAAGCACTGAAATCGGTAGGCCTATTCATGTGAATAAAATGATTATGATTTGGGTCAATGCTTGTAAAATGCTTTGAATAGGCTGAATTAAAATCAGTGAGACTCTACACTGGTCTATAGTCTGCACAGGTATTTCAGTTGGCAAGATTGAGGCCTATTATTATTACTAAGACTTCTGTTTTAGTGTGACCCAATGATCATTCATGAGTTCCATGTTTCTTGGTGAAACAGGAAAGACCCGTGTAACTTCACTGGCAGGATGAGTGAGCTTTTGATGGGGCTGAAAAGAAAGGAGAAGTGATTATGGAGTGTGAGGGTGTGTGTGAAGCTTGAATAAAAACAGATTAATTAGGGAGGTGATGTCGATTTATGGGATAAATATGATGCATTTCCACCAATTTGTCTTTAGCAATAATAATTTAGGCTACGTTTATGTCATGGACATGGAAGTCATGGGATCCATAACATTCTCTGCTTCAGCCCCAGGGGCTGCAGGACTCTGGAGCTGACAGCCAGTGGGGCCTGGCAGGGTTCCCATGACAGGTGACAGCAGCGACAAGTGACAGGAAGCCCCCTGCAAAGTTCCAGCAACAGGTGACAGACTCCTGAGGGGGCTCTCCTCAGTGTTCCAGTGATGGGCGACAGCCTCACGAGGGAGGAGGGGGATGCCTCAGGCAAGTGGCTGGGGTGTTCCATTTTCTCTTTGGGAAATATGGTCACCCTGCAGCTCCCAGCCACCAGGGGCGGAGGGGGAACCCCACAGCTCCCAGCCACCACAGTGGTGGGGGAAACTATGGAAGCGCAGCAGCAAAAGTCACAGACCGGTCAGAGCTTCCATGAATTTTTGTTTATTGTCCATGACCTGTCCATGACTTTGACTAAAAATAACGATGACAAAATCTTAGCCTCAGTAATAATTTTTAAAAGAGCACAATAAAAATGGTTTCTTCTCTCCATCATGTAATAGGGTCCCTGCCTTTGCCTTTTAAAATAATCCTCAATACCTTATTTTAATCAAATGTTTCATAAAAAAATAACTTGATCATTGTGTAATCCATTTCACAGCGTTGTGTTTTTCCTTTTAAAAATGTAAAGCAGTTGGTCTGGAGACACAGGAGCTTACAAGGAAATCAACAGAATTGGCTGGAAAGTAGAAATCACTTCCCACAAAAAATTGTGTGTTGTTGAGAACATTTTTGTCCTGAGCCAATCAAAAATTGACATTTTTGATGGGAAGGGATTTCAAGAAAATTCCAATTAGGGAAAACAGAAACAGAAGCTTTTGGTTTCTAAGCTGCTCCCCTGGATGGCTTCTGTCAATTTTATGGCAGGCAGAAAGTAAAATTGACAAGAGCCTTCCAACCCCACTGCTGGGAAGGCAGATAGCTGGGGTTCTCAGCCTTCTCCTTGGCTCCAGGGCCAAGAGGTAGAGAGCCCAAATTCCCAGCTTCTCCACCTTTCCCCCAGCTCCAGGAACCACAGAGGCAGAGAGCTGTGGATCCAAAGCTGGTCGGAACTAGGGCTGAGAGCTAGGGAGACATAGAACTCAGCCTCAGTACCCTCCCCAAAAGCTTTTGTCAATTTCACTTTCTGTTACAGGGAGGGAGTGAAATTGACAATAGCTTTCCAGGCAGGCAGCTGGGGAGCCCTCATTTAGATTTTTCTATCAGTTTGATTTTCCCAACATAAAATCAAAATTTTTCAACAAAACTGAAGTTTTCTTGTGGAAAATTTCAGTTTTGCAAAAAAGGGTATTTTTGGTCAGAAAATCATTGCAACTAAATATTCTGACCAGCTTTAGTAATCACCCAATGTTATGAACAAGGGGTTGAGGACAAACGTAGAGATCTGTTCTCATACTGACACATGTGAACCACAATTTGAGGAGTTACATCAAAGAGACGACACCAAATTCCTGTAAATTGCTTGTTATTTTCATATGGGCATTCTCCTTTACTGTGAAGTTTATACTTGTTATTTCTTGTCTTCAAAATGAAGGAAAGTACTCTACTTACAGTACAGGCCTTTTTTCTTATTCAATGTATGAACTTAGTGCTTAAAGACAGCCATTGCGAATAACATCCTTTACTCACAAAGCAGGCACAATGTGGGCAGTGAAAACTTTCCCTCCATGCCCCCACTGATGTTTCACAACCCTGACTTGGAGGAAGGGGTAGTTTATTCTTTCTGTCCTTAGCTTCTCAGCAGACTGCTAACAAAGGAGCAACTAACCAGTGCCAAATGTGATAACAGTTTGAAACAGGGAGGTCTCTCCATGAAGACCTGGTCTCAGACCACAAGCTCTTTTAACATAGACCCTGTACCTATGTTCCTATGACTTGGGCAAGGTTTGAACTGAAGACCCAGTGGTGAAAGCCTCTATATCACAATACCTAACTTTTTGCTGTGTTACTGTAATTTTATTTTATTTTGTATATAAAAATAGAGCACATTCTATGCTTACTTGGTAGGCCATTAGAACATCTATCAATTTTCCTCCCCAGATTTCAGAGATTCTAAAGGATTTTTTTTAATTCCTTTCCCATTTATGTCTCATTAAAAAAAAATCATTTTTGTTGTGTAAATGGAAAGAACCCACTGAAATCATATTAGTTTTAATAGCTGGCAAATCAAAAGTACAATACAGATTGTTTTAAATTAGCACCAGAGCATTGTCATTTCTGGTCTCCTGGTTGGAAAATGCACAGGGAAACAATCATTTGCAAGTAGTACAGGCTGCCACTACCTGGGCTCATGTTTTCTTGTGTTTTACAGCCAACTACATGACACAAAAGGAAAGGACTGCTCTGAAACTTCTAGGCACAGGGCAAAATAAAACACATAAGGGTTTCATTCTGAGCTGGATTTCAACACCACCTCTTACTTTGTGGATGCAACCGTGTCTCCACATTGAGCTGAAGGCACATTTGACAGCACTTAGAAGTCTAACCACATGTTTATGCTTTCAAAAAATAAGCTAGAGGACCAAATGTGTCCATAGTTCATTGTTGGCGCATAACTGCACCTGTAAAGAGATAGTTACTAAAAAACAGGCCTTGTGTGTGTGTCTGCATCAAGAAATGGGATAATTTAAGTCCACAGTAATCATAAAAAGGAAAATGAGGGTTTTTGGGTTGCATTTTTACTAAACAAGGAGGAGGTTACAGTCCTCCCCTTATCCATGCCTGCATGTAGCTTTGCAGTACCTTAGAATGTCTAATCCAGATGTTCTCAAACTGTGGTCCGTGGACCACCAGTGGTCCACAAGTTCCATTCAGGTGGTCCGTGGATAGTTCCCTCTAAGGTCCGTGTCTGGGTGGCTGCACATGAGAGAATTAAGGGCCACCCACCTAATTAGTGGAGCTGCGCAGGTGTGGCTTCACAAATTAGGTGCCTAGACCCTGGAGAAGACGCACATGTAAGCTGAGGTGGTGGCCTTGGGGGGAATAGGGGGTAGGTGACAGGGGCCAGAAGAGGGGGTGGGGGAAATTTGGGATGGGCAGGGCTGTGGCAGCCAGAGAAAGAGGAGACTTTTCCCCGCCACAGCAGAGTTGAGGCTGGGGAGAGACCCCCCTCCTTCCCAGTCCCAGCTCAGGGGCTGCTGCAGTGGGGGAGAGAGGGAGAGACCTCCTCCTTTCCAGCTGCAGATTGGGGGCTGCTGTGGCAGGGGAGAGAGGGCACATCCATCACATTAGAAAGGTAAGACTGCTGATATTAAAATATATGAGTTGTGTGCTTTTATTTGTAGAACAAAAAAATGTTAATGATCATTAAGGTTTATTTTATATAGCGCTTTTATACAAAGCACTTTACAATAGTTAGCTAATCGTACAAAAAACATTTGGAAAGATCATTAAGTGATCTGCTGAGACCCTCAGCAATTTTCAGGTGGCCCGCGGAAAAAAAAGTTTGAGAACCACTGGTCTAATCTGCTGAACATGCACTGGTCCAGGCTCAAGAAAATCACAATTATACTTTATTTAAATAAAAAAACATTCCATTCAAAACAAGTGCTGGATCCCTAGAAATTACTAGACATTTCCTACCATCTAAGTGAGTTTCCAATGTATGCTTTGGAGTTAAGAAAAAGCAACAAGCCTGTTCATTTTGGCCATGAATGTTTTCTAAAGAAAGAAATTTACACATGCAGAAATATTTCCGTACCTCAACAGAAGTATGGTGCCTTCCACCACTTATTCCTGGTTCATGAAAGCAATTGAAAGCCATGTATCACCTTCAGATGTGGATCATAACTTAATGCAATAATCTTTACTGAACTAGTACTGAAGGGCAGTGGGGAAAGATGGATAATTCTATGGCCAAAACATTGAACGGAGAGTCAGGATATCTGGGTTCTGATCATGGGTCTGCCACTGCCACAGACTCACTGCATGGCCTTGAGTAAGTCATTTAACCTCTCTGTATCCTACATTTCCCTATCTGTAAAAAGGGACAATAATATCTGGACCTATCACTTCCATAGAGAGGATCTATTAACGGCTTGTTAAGCCCAGTGATGGAAAATACTACACAAGCACAAAGCATTATCACTTCATCTGTCAGTGTAAAAATTCAAACAAAATTATTTAAAAATACACAAACTTTCCCCCAGTAAGGGGATAATTTTAAACAATGGGATTACTTTGGAGGCCCTGTGTAAAATCACTTAAGTTGGCAGACAGTCATTTTTAACATGAAGTGCTATTCCAATACTGAGCCACATAAAGGAAAAACAGATTGTCAATTCACTTTGAATTTCATTGTTCTGACGTACCTGTGCTGCCCCATAAGTCATCTCACATCCCTCCCACTCCCTTATCACCCAGAGATACCTAAATGTGTTCTGGGTCATTCACTACACAACAGTATTATATTAGCTATTTTATATCACATTATATTAGTATTGTTTCTTACTTGTATTTATTTTCACTAATACAATTTGAAAGGTGCTAATATCATTATATTTCTCTGTGGCATTCATTAAAAGAGTTACTAATACAATATGATAGGAAGGATGCTAACAAAATAGAAAGTTGTTAATGGGATAAAATAGGAATAAGAACTATGTAGCCTTTAAGCATTTTACAAAACCACTCTCAACTGTTCTTGAGGGAAGGCTGGTGAATGAAAGGGGAATAAGGAAGAAAAAAAAAACAACATAAAATAGCATTTGGAATGTTGTTTCAGTTCTAGGAACCACTGTTAATTGTTACTTTGGATGCTCATGCACAGAGACCCGTAACAAGGAAAGTTGCATAGGCTTTTGTACAAAAGCCCACAACGTTATTTTGAGGAACTTTCTGTAGGCTGATTCTATACACAACTCTTGTTCAGGTCAGTGGGATTTTGTACAAAGATCGAGGATATAATATTATGTAAGCTTGCCTAAGGTTTGTACACATCAAAGGCAGCGTTATTTGCATGGCAAAAATTAAGACTGACAAACATTCCTTTGCTCAATATTTAAAAGTAAGAGTGTGGTTGTTTTAAGTTTAAGAATGAGATTTCCTGTGCCTGAAAGAATGTTAGTAAATGTAGATGCTTTTCTTAAAGGTTAAAAAGACTGAACGGACTGATTAATCCAACATTGTGTCAGCTATTAGTGTCCAATCATGCACCACCTTACGGTAATGGCAAGTATTTATTAGATACTTAATAACCTGGGTGGGGCTGACCATGGGAAGCCTGAGAGCTGTTACTTCTATTAAGCAGGAACAGATGCACTCCCCTCTGCTGAGGACTCTTTTCAGGTGACTAGCTAGCACCACTAACCCTACCCAGGTCTTGAGTTCAGATGAGCACAAGAACTATACTTGTGAGTGGTCCCTGCAAGAGAAGGCAAGGGAAAGGCTGTTTGTATCATCTTGCCCCTCTCACTCTCACACTCAAGAGCTAACCATAATCTGTGTCTATACCTGAATCGGAATAATTGAACTGTCTGTTATTTCTAGGGCCGGCTCTAGGCACCAACAAAACAAGCTGGTGCTTGGGGCGGCACATTTTTAGGGGCGGCATGGCCAGCACCAGAATGCCGCCCCTAAAAATGTGCCCCGGCCACCCTAGCTCACCTCCGCTGCTGCTGCCACGGCGCGCGAAACAGCTGATTCACAAGCCGCTACTCGCCCTCCCTCCCAGGCTCTCAAACCTGGGAGGGAGGGGGAGATCCCGAGCGGCCGTTTCGTGCGCTGCTGCTCCCCCTCCGTCCCAGGCTTGAGAGCCTAGGAGGGAGGGGGAGAAGCGGCGCCTGCGCCGTGGCCACTCGGAGTCTCCCCCTCCCTCCCAGGCTCTCAAACCTGGGAGGGGGGGAGACTCCGAGTGGCCGTGGCGCGGGACCGCTTCTCCCCCTCCCTCCTAGGCTTGAGAGCCTGGGGGTAGGAGGCAGGGCTGGGGATTTGGGGAAGGGGCGGAGTTGAGGCGGGGCCGGGGGTGGGGTAATTAAATAAGGGAGGGGGCGGCCAAAATTGTTTTTGCTTTGGGCGGAAAAAATCCTAGAGCCGGCCCTGTTTCTAGGGTATTCACGGACAGTGAATTATTGTTATTGTATGGATGGGAAAACCACAGGTTGGTTCTGTGTACATTCAGAATACCCTTTTCATCATCTCGTCTCTTTTAAGGTTCTGCTGGTAAACCCCAAACCCAGGTTTTTTTTATTAGTTGTTATTACTACTACTTTCTTGGTACCTATGGAAATGTTTGTACCACTAGTCTCTGTAAAGTTTATGAAGAAATATGCTTTTTCTGAAATATTTTAAAAAAGATATTGAACCTACAGACTAGTCCATATTACAGGCTGAATCAACATAATAGGTGATAGCAGCTCAGAAGCAGATAATATGGTCTATTGGGTCAAAAAATCTGTGAACTAAGGAGGATTTACTCGATAACTCCTTGTGAACAATGTACAATCTCTAAGGGTTACTCCTGTCTATCAGATCAAAAACTAAATTTTCAGATACTGTCTTTATACAAATTAACCAAAAGAAGGTAAAAGTTCAGAAGATCTTAAATAAATAATCCAAAGTAAATAATCCTCATTCTCAAGATTAGCTTTGATTTGTTTCAAAAAGCTGCAGCCTGTCTAGTAAATAATACAAGTGCCAGCACACAAGTATGTACAGAAACATGCCTTTGACCAGATAAACAATAAACCTTTTAGAGTGTCCATGCAAAGTGATGTTGGACATAATGTACCCAAGACAAAACAGAACTTAAAAATATAATAAACTGCTCCCCCCACCCCTTTCCTTTGTAAGCAGATCAAAGAAAAATAATCAAAACTCTAATTTTAGGAGGGCCATTCTGCCTGATTTTTGGTATATCTGTTCCTTTTTGTCTATTTCAGTCAGGCAAATATTCCCTTTCAGAAACAAGATTTATATTGAAAATATGTTGCTTATTGCCTAATCTGTTCTCATTTCCCAAGAAGACTGTATTTTTGAAGTTAGGCTCGCCAAATTTCTAATCGCACAAAACCGAATACCCCTGCCCCACCCCTTCTCCGAGGCCCCGCCCCCACTCCCTCCATCCCCTCCCTCCATTGCTTGTTCTCCCCCACCATCACTCACTTTGACTGGACTTGGGCAGGGGATTGGGGTGCGGGCTCTGGGGTTGGCCTTAGCCTGGGTATGAGAGGTTTGGGATGCAAGAGAGGGCTCCAAGCTGGAGAAGGGGGTTGGGGTGTGGGGTCGAGGTGGAGCCAGAAATTATGGGTTTGTGCAGGAGAGGGCTCCGGGCTGTGGCAGGGGGGCTCGGAGTGCAGGAGGGGGTGTGGGCTCTGGCTGGCAGTATGGAGTCTGGGGTGGGGCCAGGGATGAGAAATTTGGGGTGCAGGAGGGGGCTCCGGCTGGGGCAGGCGGTTGGGGTGCAGGAGAGGGTTTGGGGTGCAAGGTCGGCATTTACCATGGCTCCCAGGAAGCGGCCATCAGGTCCCTGCAGCCCCTAGATGCATAGGCAGCCAGGGAGGCTCCATGCGCTGCCCTCATGCCTGCAGGCACCCCCTCCCCGGCAGCTCCTATTGGTCGCGGTTCCTGGCCAATGAGAGCTGCAGAGCTGACCCTTGGGGCGGGGGCAGCACATGGAGCCTCCCCGATTGCCCATGTGTCTAGGGGCTCCAGGGACCTGGCAGTCACTTCTGGGAGTCATGCAGAGCTAGGGCAAGCAGGAAGTCTGCCTTATCCCCGGGGCCAACGCTGTACCACCAACTGGAGCTGCCAGGATCCCTTTTCGACCCGGCATCCCAATCGAAAACCACATGCTTGGCAACCCTACTTGAAGTGTTTCACATTCAGGTGACTTTGTTTTGCAGTTTTATATGATGGGCTTTCTTTTATCTAGAAAAATTTTAGACAGCATTGTGCTGCATTTCAGTCAGTTCAGGTAAATAAGGTGAAGCATGAAGCTACATCTAGTATCTATAGTGCAGGATTAAAATGTTTTGAAGAGAAAAGCATTCAGTCGATGTCTGTGTAGGGACCGGCAAATGGGCATTCAGGCTTAGTAGTGAGAACTGGGGTTGGATGCCAGGAACCAGAGTTGGGGTCAGGAGTCACACCAAATGCTGAGCCGGAATCAGTGTCAGGAGTCATGCTGAGGGTCAGGACTGGAGTCAGACACCTGTGTCAAGGGTCAAGCTGCAGTCAGGAACGAAGGAACAGTGCCAGGCTCCAGCCAAGGTCAGTGTCAGATAGCAGTACCAAAGGTCAAATTGGGGTCAGTGAACAACACTAGGGTCAACCCAGAGTCAGGAGTTCACTCAGTTGCTTGGACAACTTCCTGTGACTCCTCTGACTTAGGTATTGTGTTTGGGTCAATTGGTGGGGCCAGATGACTGGTGCAATCAGGAGCTTCATTGGCAACATCCCCGGTGGGCCAGAGTTCTGCTATCTCCCTTTCCTGCTAGTTCTGGAGAGCTGTCAGGCAGCAGCCGCACCCTGGGCACCACTTGGGGACCCACACCTGGGTTCAGACCTGCGATCCCTCACAGTTTGTTTCCAAAATTCAAGTTTTTCCCAAACTGTATGACTTCCTTTTATAAAACAAGGGACAACGTGAACTGGAACTGTACATGAAACTAGTGATCTGTTAGCTCCACCTGAGATCTATTTTTAAAATATAACCTGTAATAACTTAGTATTGGTATTGACCAGGAGCCACAACCTGCAGTTTTCACTCAGGCCAACACTTCACTGATTGAAAGATGACCCCTTAGGCATGCATCAGCAAAGACAGTTGCAAAAAAACCAAACAAACTTTTACTCAAGATGCATGCACTCAGATTAAAAGCAGAAAAATTCTCTCTTCTTTGGATCAATTAGTTTACCACCATTCTCCAAAAATGTCACTATCCCCTTTTTATCATAAATATTTTGAAATATATGCTTCCATCTTTTCCAGAAAACAAAACAAAGGAAAGTTTTCCCATCAAGGTGTATTAGGTATAAACATAAGCTCTGTCCTCTAAACTTTAAAAAAAGGGGAAGAAAAATTCCAACAATTTTGAAATAGATAAATCTTTTCTCCATGGCCAGTGTAGAGCTCCATTATATGTAACTGCTTACGAAAAAAAAAAAAAAAACCTTATTGGTTCTCTCTGAAGGATTTTCTTTTATACATAGCTTTATCCTATAATTTTGTCCCTGTTGGGCATGCTGCCTAAATTTAAACACAAACAGTCAAGCAATGAAGAAACATTAACACATTTACTGTGAACAAAAACTCCCAGTTGTACAGTGAAATTTTAATACATTTCAACTTATCTCTTTTACTAATGGGGAGAGTACAAACCCTGCAGGAATTCGCTCTGCAAACTGGTAATTACAGTAGACTCACTATTTTATAATGCATATGTATAGTCAGACACAAGAACCATAGCTGCCCTTTTGATGTAGGTTACAATAGGAATGTTAAAAAAAAATTATGAACATCTACAGCAATTTTAAAGGAATGCATTATTTCACAGGAAGGTGTCCTTTAGCTACGCTCATGAACATAAATATATATACACACATACACACACACACAAATATATACATATATATTTACTTTTATAGACCAAAGCACAAGCTTTATCAGGATGTTCTTTTTAATTTCAGTGACAGAATAAATCTGCCGCTCTTTGTACAAAACTAGAGGTTCCAATAGATAATATCATGTGCTAGCTCAGAAATGTAGTTTTCTCCTCTAAACCTCCTTTCCCCACAACCCCAAATTTAAACAGTTGTAACCCTCAGATAGGTGTCACATTAAATCTTTACAGCACATAATTAAGAGCACTATTTTAATCTTACAGACTTATACCATACAGTGTGCAATGCAGCTCAAGTAATACATGTTGTGTCTGGTATCATATCCTTTTGACTTGTTCTGTGGCACATACAGAGATAGATCTAGTTTCGTGTGGTAGAAGATTAGCTCAAGGTGCATTTTAACTCTGCTGCCATGCATAGGTGTAGTGTAATACCTACTTTTCATACAACAGTAGAATTAAAGGAAGGGCAAAATAAAAGGCAAATGCTCAGAAGATTAACAAATATGCTTTCAGGACTGATCTGTCCTAATCTATTCAGGCTCGTATACAGTGTCCATCACTGTAGTAGCTGAACCTACAAGCATTCCGCCCATTGAACAGGCACATGCACACCACACTTTTTACACATACAATAACAGAAACGTAGGGCGGGACAGGACCTCCACAAGTCATCTAGTCTTTCCGCACACTTAATCATACGCGCACACACTTCTCCCACAAGATAGAAAAATTCTATACACTCTATTTAAAATAAATAGAATGTCAAGGACACGGAGTGCTCATATCTGAGTGATCATGCACCACATACAAAGTCATGTTCGCATTTCAGTATTTAACACATTTTCATTTTCGACTACGTACAGCAGTATTTATGAATATATCTTTCACTAAAACTTGCAAGAGAGACCATCAGATATTTATCAACAAATGTTAAACACTGATTTGTCTATATATCTTATCTTTTTCTAATTCTCTTTGAGCCAAATTCTGCAAATTTACCCATTAACTGCCTTGTGGCATGTATTTAATAGAGAGACCAGAAATGCCCTGCTCCTGTATGCAACACATACATATTGTGCTACTTAGGCAATAGTGCAAGATCTGCAACTTCCCCGTGCCAGGGGAAAAACGGTTCATGTTCCAATAGAAGAAGTCACAGCTAAAAGCACTAGCTTCTGAGGTCCACTTCCCAAATAGGAGAAGTTGATGTTAGGAATAACAGTTTAAATTAACACTATTGACTGGATCAGCACTATGTTGGTCCGTACAGCCTCTGAACTGCACCCTGGCATGCAGTCACCACGGGGGAAAGAGAGAGAGAGAGAGAGAGAGAGAGAGGTGGTGGTGCTATGCTTGAGATGTTAACTTAAGGCATTATACTTAATATATCCATTGGTGTCAGGTGTTGTACTTGTGTCTATTGAGAAAATAAAATCTACATAGTGCAAGGATAGAAGAGAAGTGTGTTTGTCAGCACCTCAAAAGTGTAAAACATTTCTCACTATAACAAATTTAGGTTCCACAGAATAGATGATAGTATGCTATATCATTTATTATTTTGGCTGAGGCAAGAAGCATGTGCTTGGTCAGCAATTCTCTATTGGAAGCATATGGTATGTTTGTTACACTTAAGCTCTTTCTCTGAACTTATGGTCACTATTGTACATCATAATTAGGGCAGCGATTTTGCCACAAAGATTTCAGTTAAAAATCACAGTTTTCTTACAAGGTGTTTTGAACATTAACAGGGTGGGTAGAAGAAGTGTGCAGAACCCTAGTGTGACATGCATAGTTTGGATCGCCAGATGATGTGGTGTTATCCTGCTGAATTTCTGGATGTCAGAATTGAAGAGGGGAAGAATGAAAGAGGCAAACCAGAATCCTTTTCGCAGGGTACAGGGGGTTGGATCTGGTGCATTTCTGGATAATGGGACAACTTTTTGCAATGCAGACATACCAAACGGCTGACTTACCACTTTCCAACTGGATTTGCTGACATGCTAAGAATAAAATGTAGGGCTAGTTCCACTTTATTCTTAGAGACCCATGTAAGGAAAGTAAAGAACAGACTAACTTTCATGAGAAATCTACTGCTCCACTTTTTATATGTTCATATACTATTGTATATAATAGTACATTGTTTACGCAAGGATAGAAGAGTTTGGCTCAACAGGCAGAATCATTGACCACCTTCAATTTCTCCCCAAAACTCGCTTTTTCCAGTTAACCTTCCAACACTGTCCTCCATTCCACCACTCCTGCCTGCCTGTCTGACTCTGTTCCCTCATTCAAAGGAACAAAGGAACAAAAAGGAACAAACAAAGGAACAGATTTTCTTGTCACTACATTGGGGTGAAACAAAAGTACAGTATATACTCGTTCATAAGCCGAATTTTTTTTAGTAAAAAAGGAAAGCACCAGAGATGGAGGTCAGCTTATGAACGTATATAGAGAGGGAGAGGTGGGACAAAGCCCCTTCCCCCAACAGAGGGGGCAAGGAGAGGTAGCACAGCCAGCTGAGACAGAAGGGAAGAAGTGGGGCCAGAGTCTCTCCGCTTCTGGCCACGCTGCTCTCCCTGCAGCCTCTGAAGCAACTGCAGCTCTGGGGCTGGCAGGCTGCAGCCGTGCCGCTCGCCCCCCCCCCCCCCCGCCCCCCCCAGAGCAGGCTGTGGCCACGCTGCCTGGCCCGCTGGAGCACGCTGCGGCCAAGCTGCCTGGCTCAGCCTGCTGGAACATGCTGCAGCCGCCTGTTCTGGCCCGCCGGAGTAGGCTGCAGCCACGCTGCCCAGCCTGCCGGAGCAGCTACAGCCCAGCCAGAGACATCCTCCCCTGGCCCTCCCCAGATAAGGTGGGAAGGGATGGAATAGAGAGAGTGTGGGGGTCCCAGGCTAGGGGTGGGGTCATGTGGGGGGTGATGACAAGGGTTACTCCCCTGACTCCCAGCTTCTCCCTCCCAAAAAAGTTCCCCACCAGTTGCTGTCCTGGCCCGTCAGGGTAAGCAGCTGGTGCGCTGGGACACTTTGTTTACTTAGATTTACCTCCGTGCCTGTGGACGCAAGGTAAACAACCATCTTGGCCCGCCAGCGGCTCATCTTGATGGCCTGGGAGCCAAAGTTTGCTGACCCCTGAATTATAGGGTCGGCTTATGAACGGGTTATAAAAATTTTCCATTTTTACTTATCCATCTTCCGGGGGAGCGGCGGGGGGTCAGCTTATAAACTAACTGGCATATGATCGAGTATATACAGTAAATCCACTGAAGTCAATGAAGTTAGACTGGTGTAAAACCAGTGGAAGTGACTGGTGAATCAGACCTCAAGGTGTTTATGTAACAAAAGCATCTCAGAATTTCCATGGTACCTCTCCATCTTTCCTAATCCACCTGCCTCCTTTGTATCCATCAAAACTTGAAAAAAGTTATTTTAAAGGCAGTTGAGCTCACTCAGCATCTTGCAGGATTGGGCCTTCAGCTGTAAACTCCATGGCAGTGATTTGTCATTTTCACTAATCTATCTCTACAGCACCAAGCATCACATACAGCATTATAGAAACAAGGAACGGCAAAAAGAATGAATATTACTTAATTCTGAGCTACTTGGGCACAACACACACACACACAGAGCCCAGGGAGTTGTAAGGACAGCAAATCTAGAGTAGTTTTTGATACTATCAGAACTAAATATCAGCTTGTCAGAGTTTTAGAGTTCTAGTATCGAACCAATGCTAGACACAAATGATTAATGCTGATAGAAAACCTATAGGAAGTACAGGAATCCAATAGATTATAATACATATGCCAAGCCCTATACAGTATGAGATGTTGAACTTTACTCTTGTCTGAACCACTGCATCATGACTGAACATTGCCTGCCTTGGACTTTGTATCAGGATGATTTTAAAAACCTACTTTTCCATTACCTGCATTTGGGGAGGTGGGTGGGGGGTTTTCTGAAACAAGCTCTTTTTTTCTCTAAATGGTGGATACTTGAAAGCAGCTCAGGAGTTTGGAATGTAAGGAGCATTCCCAGTGGAGATAAGCCATCAAAGTGAAGGCAGGTGAGAGGACCAAAGGCACAAAATAAACAGAGTTTATGACATGGCTCCACAGTTTATCACATGTGGCACATGGATATCATCACCACATGTGTTATATCTATATATTTATTACTACTTTAGGAGGGAGTCATTCACTGAAGCTGACATTTCTATAGATGCACATGGATGGTAGCCTGAGTTTAAAACTTTCATGTAATCAAACAGTTGCCTATTTATATGTTTGTAGTGGAATATTGTCAAACTCTTCTCACATTTTCGTCATAGTAACTTCTCTGTAGCAACTGTTTAGTACAGAGAGGTCAAGAGCTGCTAAATCCCTCAGTTCTGACCCCCATGAATAGAAAATAGGTCTTTTGCATAATTCATAGTAGGTATAGCTTAATTGGGCCAATGGCTCCCAAACAGATTTTGGAAGATCAACATGCCCTCTTTTGGAGGTGTGTATTTTATATGTGTATTTTGTATGTTATTTCAATGGGAGCTGGTGGTGGCTCAGTACTTCTAAAATCAGGCCACAAATACTTTAAGAGGGAAAGAAGTTTGCTGAATGAATTCAGTACATTCCATGGTTCTGTAAGAACTCAATTTTCTCTTAAGGAATATCACTCAGTGATAATATTAATTGCTGTACAGGATATTTAGAATTTCCTTTCATTGTCCCTTTTGCCACACTGGCGTTAGGTCAGACTAAGTCTATCAGTCAACTAAAGTAATCCCATTGCTGTTTAGTACATAAAGTGCTAACAGGTTATGCAACCAGGAATGCTCTCACTCTGTCTGTCGGCTCTAATCCAGCATCGGACATTTGTGCACATGTTGTCTTAGCGCTAAACCCTGCAATTATTCCTCCCATAATACACAGCAGTTTAGTTAAAGAACAAAACTTGCTTTAGACGCAGTTTAATAGCTGAATGCTTTAGATTAAAAAAAACATACAATACACAAATGTACAGAAACACCAGATTGGACCAATAGAAAGTGAATTCACTCAAAATGTGCAAAATTTAACAATGGACCAGAGCCTGTTTTTGTTCCGTTCAAAGGAAGTTTTGTCTGACTTCACTGAGAGAGTAGCAAGCCCAGTGGAAACTTTAAAAAGTCAAGTGACGATTTGGTCCAAAAATGGTTTGTCAATATTTAGCCAAAACAAACAAACAAATTGATGTGGATGAGTGGGTCTCTATATGGAAAAGCGGATATACAGCTTCAATTTATGTTTCTCAAATAAAAGTTTTATAAAATACGTTATAGATGGCATTTGACTCCTGTTAAGATTCATCATATTTTTGCTATTAGAGAGGCACTCTGTTGTACAGTTGTGGGAAAAAGAGAACATACTTGCACATGTGGTGGTTGTGTCCAGACATTAATAATTTCCCCCCAAAACCATCTAAAGACAAAATACTGGCTTCCTACAGTTCCTCTAACCTACTTACATAATGTTTCAGTAAAGGATCTATATTTTAAATAAAAGGACAAATTAATTTCTTTTTTATTTTTAGCAGCAAGACTTTGCATTGCATATTATTGGGGGGAAATGACTTCTCCAATTGAATTGTGGTATACTAAAACATGGACTGTCCTTGTAATTTGGAAAAGCTTTCACACTAAGTATGGACACAAGAGAAGTGTCGAAAAGAGGAGAGGTATTTAGAAATGTGGTCACTCTTTTTAGCATACTCAGAGGAAGAGGGCTCCCCAGCCAGCAAGTCAAAATCTTTAGTTAGGTTCTTTGAATATTAAAGTGATCCTCACAGACTTATAGACACTAAGGCCAAAAGAAACTATCGTGATCATCCTGTCTGACCTTCTGCACACTGCAAGCCATGGAACCTCACCCATCCACTCCTGTGATAGGTCCATAACCTCTGGCTGAATTCTTGAAGTCCTCAAATCTTGATTTAGAGACTTCAAATTACAGAAAATCAATCATTTACTCTAGTTCAAACCATTAAGTGACCTGTGCCCCCACTGCAGAAGAAGGCAAAAAACCACCAGGGTCACTGCCAATCTGATCTGGGGGAAATTCCTTCTTGATCCCCAATATGGCAATCAGTTAGACCCTTAGCATGTGGGCAAGACCCACCTGCGAGACAACTGAAGAGACAAAGAATTCTTTGTAGTAACTCAGAGGCCTCCCCCCTCTAGTGTCCCATCTCCAGCTGTGGAGATATTTGCTAATAGCAGTCGTGGATGGGCCACATGCCATTGTAGACAATCTCACCATACTATCCCCTCCATAAACCTGTCAAACTCAGTCTTGAAACAAATTATGTTTTTTGCCCCCATGACTCCGCTTGAAGACTGTTTCAGAACTTCACTCATCTGATGGTTAGAAACCTTCCCTTAATTTCAAGCTAAACTTACAGATGGCCAGTTTATATCCATTTGTTCTTGTGCCAGCACTGGCCATTAACTTAAATAACTCCTATCCCTCCCTGGTATTTATCCCTCTGATGTATTTATAGAGAGCAATCATATCTCCCCCCAGGCTTTGTTTTGCTAGGGTAAACAAGCCAAATTCCTGAAATCTCCTCTCATAAGGTAGATTATCCAGTCCTCTGTGTCACAGTAGCCCTTCTCTGCACCATTCCAATTTGAACTCCTCTTTCTTAAACAAGTGAGATCAGAACTGCACACAGTATCCCAGATGAGGTGTCACCAGTGCCTTGTATAATGGTACTAACACTTCCCTATCTCTACTTGAAACACCTCGCCTGATGCATCCTAGGATTGAATTAAGACTTTTTCATGGCTGCATCACACTGGCGGTTCACAGTCATCCTGTGATTGACCAATACACCCAGGTCTTTCTCCTCTGTAACTTCCAACTGATACTTCCCAAGCTTATAGCACGAATTCTTGTTGTTAGTCCTTAAGTTCATGACCTTGCACTTTGCACTATTAAATTTCATCCCATTTCTATTACTCCAGTGTTCAAGGTTATTCAAATCTTCTTGTATGATATTCTGGTTCTCCTCCATATTGGCAATACCCCTCAACTTTATATCATCCACAAATGTTATTAGCACATGCCCACTTTTTGTGCCCAGGCCATTAATGAAAATGTTAGGTCTTGGGACCAATCTTATTTAACATTGAGGAACTCCACTAGTAACCTCCCTCCATTCTGACAGTACACCTTACAGCCTGACCCACTGTAGTCTCCCTTTTTAACTATTTCCTTATCCACCTTTTGCTTCTTGTATTAATCCCATCTTTTCCAATTCAACTAATAATTTCCCATGTGGAACTGTATCAAATGCCTTACTGAAACCCCGGTAGATTAGATCTAGTGAATTTCCTTTATCTAGAAAAACGGTAATCTTCTCATAGAAAGATCAGGTTGGTCTGGCATAATCTACTTTTGGTAAAATCATGTTGTATTTTTCCCAATTACCGTTTACATCTACGTCCTTAACTACTCTCTCTTTCAAAATTTGTTCTAAGACTTAGCATACAATCAAGGTCAAACTAATGGGCCTCTAGTTTCCTGGATCACTTTTTTTTCTCTTTCTTAAATATAGGTTCTATATTTGCAATTCTCCATGCATAGGGTACAGCCCCCTGAGTTTACAGATTCATTTTGCTGTTGGACTCGCAATTTCATGAGCCAGTTCCTTTAATATTCTTGGATGGAGATAATCTGGGCCCCCTGATTTGGTCCTATTAAACTTTTTGAGTTTGACTTCCACCTTGGATGTGGTAATTTCTACTTCCATAACCTTGTTCCCATTAACCACCCTGCCACTGGCCCCGAGTTCCTCATTACCCTTATTAAAAACTGAGGCAAGCGGAAACTGGGCTGCAAATTGCACAACATTAACTTCTCTGATGAGATTTCTGTAACTTTCTGGAAACAATTGTGCCACATATACCACAAAAAACAGACTCTGTTACAATATATTGATAATTGTGTCAACAATTGTGACTAATCCAACAAAGCCAGTGGGTGCAGAGGTGTATGATGATAATCATTTTTAGAATCAGATTTTTTTCCAACCCCAGAATAGTTTGGGGTTGGTCTGAGTTTGGGGATCAAGTTCAGGTCAGTTCTACTTTATCCAAACTGATTTATTGCTCCCTATTATCTCCCTATTATTATGTAATTAACGACAGTGTGCTTGGCGCTGTAAAACACAAAAAACAGAGAACCCTTAACTCAAGGAGTTTACAGTGTAAAACACAGATACAGAAGGGACAAGATGCACCGAGAAGCTGATAAGAGGGTTAACTTATGGAACCGAGTTCTCTTATTTATTTAAAAACTGCTAGCAATTTTCACTGCATAACAAACACATTCAAGTTGTTACAGAACAGAAATGGCAATTTCTTTATCAATGAATGAAAACGGAATTGAATAATTTGAAGGCATTACATTTGGTATTTCAAAACCAGTATTTACATGGAGAAAGTATCACGCCAAACACAGGGAAGTGATGCTCCATTAATATTCATTACATGCCAACACTAAAAAAAAAGAAAAAAGAAAGGAAAAAAAGAGAGCTGCCAAGTTTATTTTGGCAAAACCGTAGGACATGATTTGTGTTCAAATCAAAATTTATAAAAATGTCTTTAAATAAATGTAAATCCTTTTTAATTAAAAAAGACCTTGTAAAACAGGGGGAAGCACTTCTGGGTGTTAGCCTAGCTTTTGTGGGGTGTTTTTTCTTTTTTAAAACTGCTGTACTGTGCAAATTTCCTCTTCTAATAAACAGTGATTGGCCAGAATAGACTGTCACAACAGAAGTTTCAGGTTTTTTTTCTTTTTTCTTTTCATTTTCTTTTCATGGAAAGCAAGCGTTTGTAAAAATGGTTATAGTTGACCTAATCCATTCACTAACCATTGTTCTTCAAGATGCATTGCACATGTCCATTCCACTCTTGGTGTCTGTGTGCCCAGAGCATGGCCACCAAGAACATTTTCCCTCAGCAGTACCTGCTGGGCACCTCAAGTGTTCTCAGCTGCCACATGCCACTTTGTGCAGGTATAAGGAGCAGAGCCTCCCCCAGCGCCTTCTTGCTGGAACTCCGATATAGAATAGGAGTAGGTCGGGTCATGGAATGACACGTACAACACACCTTGAGGTACAACTGTTACTGAACAGGTTAGTTACTATTTTTAGTTCTTCCAATGGTTGCACGTGTGCATCCCACTCTTGGTGACTCACAAGCTGTGAAAAAGTAGGTGGGATAATATTTATCTAAACAAAGATTGGAGGACAACTTGCCCAGCTCTAGTATCGTCTCTCGAGTCCTGAGCTAAAGCATAATGGGAAGCAAACACGTGGACTAAGGACCAGGTTGCCGCTAAATGTCCAGAATTGGAGCATGTGCTAGAAAAGCAGCAGAGACTAACTGCAATCTCATTGAATGAGATGGGACTCTGCTCAGCAGGGTGACATTAGCCAGGTTATAGCACATGCATATACAAGAGACTACCCAAGAAGAAATTCTCTGAATAGAGGCTGATTGCTCTTTCATTCTGTCTGCAACTGTCACAAACTGTTCAGAGGACTTCAGAACTGCTTGGTTCTGTCAAGGTAGAATGCCAGAGCTCTTCTGACATCCAGCATGTGCAAATATTCCTCTTCCCTACTCAGATCTGATTTTGGGAAGAATGCAGGGAAGTACGTTTGCTGGCCGACATGGAGAGAAGATACAATCAGAGGGACAAACCTCTGATGTGGGCGCAGATAAAACCATCTTAAAAAAGACCATATAGGGAGTCCCAGACCCTAACACATGCAGCTCTCTACCATTCCGGTAGAGGTGCTGGCAACCAAAAATGCCACCTTCATTGACAGATGTTGCAGAGAGAAAGTAGCCAAAGGCTCAAAAGGGGGACCCATAAGTCAGGACAACACCAAGTTTAAATCCCACAGGGAGACAGAATCGTGCACCTAAGAATACAATTTGACTAGACCTATCAATAAGGTTTTTGACATGTCATTAGAAAAAATAAACCAATTATCCACTTTAGGATGGACAGCTGAAATAGCTTCTAGATGTACCTTAACAGAACTAACATCCAATCCTTGATGTTTCAGGTATAATAAGTAATTTAGTATGTATTTAATCAAAGAATGAGACAGCAACAGTCCAGAATGATGCAACCAGCTGGAGAAATGTCTCTGCTTAGAGAGAGAGTAGCCCTAGTAGAGGGCTTTCTTCTACTTAGCAAAACCTTTTGAACCTCTTTCAAACAAGACTGCTCCCTAACATCTATCAATGGGGCACCCATGCAGTTAAATGAAGAGTTTGCAGGCTCAGGTGGAGTAGGTGACCACAATCTTGAGAGATTAGGTCCAAGTCTAATGAAAATGAAATTGGTGGTTTCACTGACTATGCCAGAAGAATAAAGAACCAGGATTGATTGGCCCATCCCAGGGCTATGAGTATGACTCTGGCCTAGTCCCATTTTATTTTCAGTAATACTCTGTGAATCAGTGGGATTGGTGGGAAAGCATAGAAGAGCCTGCCTTACCATGGTGATAAGATCATGTTTGTCAGGGAACCTGGGGAAACCCCCACTGATGGAAACCCACACTGTATCTGGCCACATCTGGACAAAGAGACCACTCAAGGTGACACAAACGATCTGCTCAGGTGATCTGCCAAATTGTTTTGGACTCCCTGTGGGTAAGAAACTTCTAGATTTATTGAGTTGGTAATACAGAGCTCCCAAAGGAAAATTGCCTCTCAACAAAGTGGAGAAGAGCGGTTTCCTCCCTGCTTGTTGAGGCAGAACATTGCAGATGTGTTGTTTGTGAGGACTAACATGCTGTTTCCATTGATCTACAGCAGAAATACTTGGCACACCAGTCTGAGAGTTTTCAGCTCTGTGACACTGACGTGTAAAGCTAAGTCCTCTGCAGATCATAGTCCCCTGAATCTAAAGAGAACCCAGATGGACTCAGACCCAGCCCAGGGTACATGCACCTGTCATTAGCATGAGCATTGTGTGCAAGCAGGCAAATCAAACACCAACACCTACATATGCTGGACTTGTCCACCAATATAAAGAGGTGAGCATATGAGAGGGTGTCCTCATTACTGAGTTTAGAATTCAGGGGTTCTGACACAACAAATTTTTTGGTGGCCGCAGAGCGCGGCTACCGACTCTTGCTGGTGGCAGCACTGACAAATTTTCCTAGAATACTTAATTAACTTTACATGTCCAAATCATTGTAATTTATTTATATAGCGTTTTTTTTTTGCAGACTCAATAATAAAAATAATGTACAGTTGTATTATAGTGCTGTGACATTCTCCACTGGTGTTGTCTGGACCGGTGAGCCGCTAGGTCTCTCCAATCCTTGACTCTGGGAGCCAGCCTTACTCTGCTCTGCTGTGAGAACCCCCACGCTTGGGTTGTCCACGCACAGCCTCTGGCATGTAAGCTGCTCCTTGGACTGTGCAACCGAATGACACTACCCAATATCTCTGATCCCAGACACAGCCTCTCTGTCTTGCAGTGTTCAGTTATGCCTGCTGGACGCTGCAAGCTTATGTGAGTTTGTCAATTTTACAAAGAAATTGATATGCACCAGGCTTGTTATCTCAAGGAGAGTCTCTATCACGCGTCAAACCAAATGTACTGCTTCAGGCAGAATAAACAATCAGATTTATTAACTATAAAGATAGATTTTAAGTGATTATAAGTCAAAGCATAACAAGTCAAATTTAGTCAAATGAAATAAAAGCAAAACGCATTCTAAACTGATCTTAGCACTTTCAATCTCCTTATAAACTTAGATGTTTATCGCCACAGGCTGGCTGGTTGCTCTTCAGCCAGGCTCTCCCCTTTGATCAGCACTTCAGTTGCTTGGTGTGGCGTCTGTACATGTAGGTGGGAGTGGGAGAGAGAGAGAGAGCATGGCAAATGTCTCTCCCTTTTATCATGTCCTTTCTTCCCCCTTGGCTTTGCCCCCTCTCCCCCCGAGTCACGTGAGCATTACCTCATCGCAGTTCCAAAATGACCAAAGGAAGCACAGTGACTCCCTCAAGAGTCTAACAGATTCTTTTGTTGCTGCCTAGGCCAGCATCCTTTGTTCCTGTGAGGCTGGGCTGGGTTTGTCCCATACATGCCCTGATGAGATGTGGAACTGCCCCTCTGCTCTTGAGAGTTTTTGCCTGGGCTTGCTTTAAGTCACGAGGATACATTTTCAGCCTCATAACTATATACATGAAATTATAATCTATAACATTATTGTAACATTACTGCAGCAATTACTATAGCATCACTATAACAATCATGCTCAGTGCATCGTGAGCCTTCCGAAGACACCCAACATGACAAATTTTGCATTGGATACCACACAATCATTTTACAAGGATGAACATGGGGGTGCTGGGTGTTCCCCCGAGGTACAGAGTGTCACAAGTGCCCTTCGCCCCTGCTGGCCCCCGAACCCTATCCTCCACAGATTCTCCCTGGCCTCTGCTGCCTCCACCCCCTCGGTCTCCCCATCATCTCCCCCCTGGCCCCGCTGCTTCCTCCCCCCATTGCCCTGAGCTCCCTTCAACAGCCTCGCACCCCAGGCTCACCCCACTCCTTGCCTCTTTACCACGGCACCTGGCAAGGCCAGCCATGCTGAAGCCCAGAGACGGAGCCCGATGGCTGGAGCGAGGCAGGGAGCTGAAGCCCATCTCTGGAGTCCCTTGGGGGAGTGGGGCTGAAACCCATTTCCAGAGCCTCTGGAGTGGAGGGGACTGAAGCCCACCCCTGGAGTCCTACAGCTGAAGGGTGGGGGTAGGAGGCTGAACCCCTTCCCAGGAGTCCCTGGACACTGCAGGGAGGGGCCGCTGCTTTACTCCCTTCGCCTTCTATGCCCAGGAGGCTGTCATGGTCACAGGAAAACCTGCTGGTGGCTGCATGTGGCCGCATTTGAGAAACGCTGGTCTGGATGACGACAGCTCAGTAAGCAGACTAAGGCAGGCCAATCCTTCCAAATTCTGAAGCACAGCCTGGCATACTTGACTACATAACGTACACAAGGCCATATGCCCCAGGAGCCTCGGTTTTGTGGCTATTGTGATCGGGTAAACTTTGAGATCTACAACAATTGATCACGTTGTCTGAAACCCTGAGTTCAGAAGAACAGTTCTGGCTTGAGTTGAGTCAAATACTGCTCCTATAAACTCTATCCTGTGGACCGGGGAGAGAAAACTTTTCTCTGTATTTACTAACAGTCCCAGAGCACTGAATGTTGACTATATCAAAGACACACTTAACAGTACCTGCACCAGGGATCAGCCCTTGACAAGCCAATCATCCACACAGAGATAAACATGCACTCCTGATCTTCTGAGGAAGGCAGCTACTATCACCATAACCTTCATAAAAAACCCAGGGAGCTGCTGACAGGCCAAATGGTAGAACAGTGAACCGGTAATGATTTTGATTTACCACAAATCTGAGGTACTTCCTGTGAGCTCGATTGATCGCTACATGGAAGGAGGTGTCTTGTAAATGGAGGCTGGCATATCAGTGTCCAGGATAACAGAAGCTAGGGTGACCATGAGGAATTTTATCTTTAAGAATTTGTTGAGTTGATGCAGCTCTAAAAAAGGTCTGAGATTGCCCTTTGCTTTTGGGATAAGGAATTAGTGGGAATAAAGCCCTTTCCCTCTGTGATCCCATGAAACCTCCTCTATGGCACCTGCCTGAAGAAGAGTCTGTACCTCCTGGAGAAGATGCTGCCTAGGACACTGGTCCCTGAAGAGGGTCGAGGAGGGAGGCTGAGTTGGAAGGGGTAGAAACAAATAGGTGGGTATATCCCACCTCCACAGGACAGGCATGTAAAAACCTAAGGCCTTCAAGGTCGCCCTTGAGTTCTTCAGGCCATGGAGCTTTCTGTCTGTCTGCTCTGAGAACAGAGAAGGACCCTCAAAAGGCAAGTCCTGAATAGGAAGCCATAGTCTTAGCCACTGAGTCTGCCGCGTCCACCCCAACCTGCAGCCAAGTTCTCACTATTAATCTGCCCTCGTTCACCAAGGATGAGAAGTCCTGCCTAGCATTCTCAAGGAACAGAGTAGAGTACTATGCCCCAATAAATCCTGTTGGTTGGCAATTCTAAACTGCAAGCCCCCAGTCAAATAAACGTTTCTGCAAACGAGGCCAGTTTCTTTGCCTCTCTTGATTTGGTGGTGGCAACTTGATACCCTGGCACTCCTTCTCATTAGCTGCTGCAACCAAGAATGATCCTGGAGCGGGGGGAGTGAACTAAGTTCCCTCTAAGCTGCGTGGCCATGCAGCTGCCTATTAAGCCCCGCACGGGGGCTGAGGGCTGTGGCGGGGAGAGATGCCTTTTCTCCAGCACGGACCTGCTGCAGTGGGGACAGGTGCCTCCCCCAGCCTAGGTGCTGCTGCAGGGAGATAGAGCTGGGGAGAGTCCTTTCTCCCCGCTGTAGCCCCTGAGGACCCTCCTGTACCCCCAACCCCTCATCCCCACCCCAGAGCCCGCATCCCCCGCATCCCAACTCTCTGTCCCAGCCCTGAGCCCCTCATCCTCAGCCGCACCCCAGAACCCCAATCCTCTGCACCACCCCTGACCCCCCCAACACGCACTCCGAACCCTTCCGCCCCACCCCACCACATGAATTTTGTTATGTGCACCAATGTGAAGGTGTCACACATCATCCCCATATTGGTGCACATAACAAAATTCATTGCACACATGGGTGGGAAATATTAGAGGGAACACTGGGTGAGCACAGAGAGTCCAACCCTGAGGAGGGCTCATAGTATTTGCATTCTGCACGCTTTGACGTGGGAGGCAATGACTATGGGGTCTGCCATAGCATCTTTACAGGCTCCAAAACGGCCTTATTGATTGGCAGTGCTGGACGTACTGTTGATAAAATATCAGTCAGGGGATGAGAGGACTCCCTGACCTCCTCAACTGTAAGGCCCAAGTCTGAAGCCAGCCTCGCTAACAATTCCTGATACATGTCTTGTAATCATCAGGAGAGAGTCTTCATCTGCTCTGGCACTGGCGTCAGGTGTGCTGACTTAGGCAATGATTTGGAGGAAGAGTGCTTAGATTTTTGGCTGCCCCGTACTTGAATCCCTTTCACCCTGCTTTCCAAGTTCCTAGGCACAGGTGACGGCGATCTGTGCCAGGACTCTGACAATCTTTGGGGCATGCTTCTGACTGAAGCTGCAGCTCTCAGCACTGAGTTGCACCGTGACGGCCCCGTCGGTGGTCTCAGCGCCGCCTCCATTAGGCACTGCAGCCTAGCCTCCCTACCCTTTTTCGTCCTAGGCTTATATTTCTGGCAGATCTGTGACCTGTCCTGCCAGCACACTTCGTCCAGGCACTTAAGACAATTGCCATGTGGGTCACTCACCACGAGAGGTGTTGAGCAGGAAGCACACAGCTGGAAGCCTGGTGACTGGGCCATGTGTCAGTGCCAGTGAGAGAACCCCAAAATGGAGAAAACAATAAAATCACTTTTTTTTTTTAAACAAGCAAAACCAACTAAAACTTACTAACTATAACAACTATATACACTGAGCTGACAGAACTGTTTTAGCAATGAACGGGGGTTCCAATGACTGTCGTGGGTGGCAAAAAGGAACTGAGTGGCACTGCGGCAGCTCTGCTCCGTATACCTGCATGCAGTGGCATGTGTCAGCATAGGTCGCTCAAGCTGCACGGCAGGTACCATTGGGGGCAAAAGTTTCTGACGGCCATGCACTCGGGACACAGACACCAAGAGTGGAACCACTCCAAGAAGAAGAAGGGGGATCAGACTGTTCTTTGGTGCCATTGTTATTACAGGTTACCGATTATTAAAGCTCTTTTCTTTTCTCTCTCTCCCTCTTTTAAACCATGTATGTTAAAGAAAAAATTCCTCTCTATTGGAGAGCCTGTGAAAAAGCCAATACAGAGGAACTGCCATGGTTCTGTGGCACAAGGGACTGGCTACACAAGGAGACTGCAGCTCTCTGCACAGTGGCAGCACATTCTACAGGAGTAAAGATTCATGCGCTGGCCTAGTTAGTGGCAGGAAAGGGGCCAATACGACTTAGAGTGTCCCAAGCCATCACTCAAAAACCTCATGCATGGGCTATAATGAGCTACTGGCCATTGCTTAGGGCTGCTTCAGTAGCAGATCAGCTGCATAAGCTGGGTTTAGAATGGAAGGCAAGATTTTGCCCTCCCTGTGCCCTAATGGCCCCCTCAGTTTACTTGAGCTTTGCAGGGGAGCCAAGAATTTAATCTAAGAGTTACAGCTACTAGGTAAGAGAAGAAACACAAAGCTCACTATTCACATCAGCTGAGACTCTATCTCTATGAGTCAGAAGATATAGGTTCTATTTCTAGATCTGCCACACAGACTTCCTGTGTAACTTAATAGCTTTGTGCCTCAGTTCCTCCATTTTTTACGTGGAGCTATTAATACTGAAGGATTTTGTGAGAATTTGCTCTATAAAGCACTTTAAGGTCATCAGATGGAAAGTACCATAGTATATTATGTGACTTCATTCTTTTTTAAACATGCTAGGTTAGGTGAAAGGTGTGTTTTAAACTGCTACGTTTTTGAGTGGGCATTTTTCACCACATATTTGAATTTTCTTCCATTTCTGAAACAATGATTCAATTCACTAAATCTTAAGAGGACCACAGAGATGAAAAGCAGAGGTTATTATGAAGACTAACAAAACAGACTAACAAAACAGATAATTTGGTTAAACATTGCAATCACTCGCCAAATTCTTAAGGAGACAATATGCCAAAGTTATTAACCAAAATTAAATATTACTCAGACAATTCCAGTAGCTCAGTAATTTCCTCTTTAACATCAACACCCAATTTAAAAAGTTGAACAGACCATTAAAGAGTAGGTGGTCTAGAAAATCCCACACACAACAACATTTTGGATACTAAAATTTTCTTGTTGCGTCACAGTTTTCTGGCTTAGTCAGGTGCAATGGTTTAATTAAATGAGCATTTAGGTCAATGCTAGGCCACCTCTTTTCCTCACAATTCAAAACTTTTAGTGCTTGAAGAAGAATAACTATCAGAAGGTGTCCAATCAGCTTTGAGAAGTTGCAGCAAAGACATCACACTGGTCCAGGTACAGTTTAAAAGTAGTAAATATACTGGGAAAGAAGTAGAATGACAGGTCATGATGAGGCAGAAAGATTACAGGCAGGGCCGGCTCCAGGGTTTTGACCGCCCCAAGCAGCCAAAAAAAAAGCCGCGATCTGCGGCGGCAATTCGGCGGGAGGTCCTTTGCTCCCAGCGGGAGTGAGGGACCTTCTGCCGAATTGCCGCCGAATACCTGGACGTGCTGCCCCTCTCCGGAGCGGCCGCCCCAAGCACCTGCTTGCCAGACTGGTGCCTGGAGCCGGCCCTGGTTACAGGAGTGAAGGCAAAGGGTAAGAAGCACAGGAGGAGGTGAAAGACAACAGAGGGAAGGAAAAGAAACAAGGAGAGTCAGAAGGTGAAGAAAACAGAAACAGAGGGAGAGAAACAGAGAAAAAAGGGCTTGGGAAAGAACGTAAACAAGAAAAAATAATAAATTAGGTCAGAGGAAGAGTGAAAGTGACAGTTAAGAGGACACAGAACAACTGCTCTCTCAAATTTACATCAATGTAAATATATCAACTACATCACATTGTTCTCAGGCAACTGAAAACAACACTCAAGTGGTTAACCTCTACCTCTATGACTGTACTAAGGAGTGGCAAAACTCTCACAAGCTTTCTAAATCCTAACAAATTAAAGCTCAATAGTGAAGAAGCAAAATATAGTGCCTATCAAGAACACTGTTCCAACCACTCTGGCTCTTTACTTAGTCTTTATTAGGAGCCGCTTGTTAAAACCATCCAGGCACCTACACTAAATACAGACAAACACACACCACACACACCATGAAAAGCACGGACATAAAATTCACTTAGAGAACTTTATTGACTGCTGTGGAAAAATTTCACCAATCTGTCCATGATGGGGGGTGTGTGTGTGTGTGTGTGTGTGTGTGTGTGTGTGTGTGTGTGTGTGTGTGTGTGTGTGTGTGAGAGAGAGAGAGAGAGAGAGAGAGAGAGAGAGAGAGAGAGAGAAATGTTGGTAGCTTCAACTTAATTTGAATTAATTTGTATAGCACCAACAACATGCTGAGGCTATTCCATGCATAAACACAGAAACATTGCCTGTCCCAAAGACCTATATCATCACCACCATGCACTCAGAATTATGCCAAGCTCCTCTTGAAAAATAGCTAAAGGCAATTCCAATGCCCCAAAGTTCATAAAATACATATTAGAAAAGCGAGACATAGGTTGACGGTCGGATTTTGGTTGTTTTGATTTTTCAATTTGAAACTGCTAAAATACTATTGATTTTTAAAAACCATTTAAATTCTTCTGAAACTTCCACAAATAATTAAGAGTTGATTCTCAACTCCTTCTCTGCTCCACTTGTGCAGCTTGGGTGTCAAAAATGGAGCAGACATGAGCATAACTCTCTCATTGGGGATTCTCCTTCCATAGGAGAGTCCTGACTCCTCAGTGAACACATAGCTGTCTCTTCTTCAGCAGCAATCCCCACAACTCCATAGGCAATAGCTTGTCAGAGTGGGAAGAGGGAGCAGCAATGCACTCCAGCACTCCACTGCCAATTGGAGTAAATTACAAGAGCCCCTAGATTGCCCAAACTGAGGCCAAGCAAAGAAATCAGAAAGCCATAATCTAGCTCTCTGGCAGCCCCACTCTCTGCTGCAGCCAGCATAAAATGGCCCATTAAAACAAGTCTTTTATTAGATTCATAGATTCAATTAAAAAAAACCCAAAATTACTAATCAGTGATTACAATTCTAAGATTAATTTTGGTGTTTATATTTCAAATTTTAATTAATATTGTGAAAAACATTAAACAACTGTGGAAAGATCTCTCTTTCTACAACAATCCATCCCACACTTGTGACTAGAGATGCAATAGTTCAATGACTCAGACCATAGAAATTAGACAAATAGAATTAACTTCTGCTAAGAATCAAGAAGAAAGCAATGCTCCAAATTTAAGAAACTGTACAGGAGCTCCTTGTCAGAAGTGGCCAGAAATTTGAGAAGCATTCCTGTACTTACAATTAGTCTACAAAAAGATGCTTGTGGGTCGCCAATGATCTGGGAAAAGGAGTATACAGTTAGGTGGCAAAGTTTGAAGATGATACAAAATCACTCGAGATAGTTAAATCCAAAGCTGACTGCAAAGAGTTACAGAAAAATCTCATAAAACTTGATGACTGGGCAACAAAATGGTAGATGAAATTCAATGTTGATAAATGCAAAAAATGCACATTGGAAAACTTAATCCAAACTGTACATACAAAATAATGGGCTCCCAATTAGCTTGTACAACTCAAGAAAGAGATCTTGGTGTTATTGTGGATGGTTCTCTGAAAACATCTGCTCAATATACAACAGCAGTCAAAAAAGCAAACAGAATATTAGGAACCATTAAGAAAGGGATAGATAATAGCACAGAAAATATCATAATGCCACTATATAAATCTATGGTACGCCCACACCGTGAATACTGTGTATAGTTCTGGTTGCCCCATCTCAAAAATGCCCACCTCCTCTGGGGAGAGCGCTTTCTGTTGAGCCCAGGAGGTGAAACATTTTCACTTGGCCTGGTAAAAACATCTGGTGGACTTCTTCCTGCTGCTCAAGAAGATTATTTGCACTTCTGATGCACAAGCCCATTCTAGAAAAGGTGCCCATCCAAATGCCACGCTCCGAGGTGAAGCATCTCTGGATCAGGATGGTGCCACATCAGTAGCTCAGGGAAAGTGGGGATGGGAATTGGGGAGTGGGCTGACATGCAGAGGAGTTTGGGAAATTTGAATTGTCTGGGCCAGCATGGGGAGATCAGGATGACCATCACTCTGTCCTGTCTGATCATGTGGAGTACTTGCAGCAGGAGAAGAAGAAGAAGAGGGAAGGCAGTGAGGTATAAGAGCATTGCCTTGAGAGTGGGGACCAATTCCTCCCCTGGATCAGTATGGGCTACATTTGTTGTTGGCAGGGGAGGCAAAGAGGTTCCTGGTTGGATTCCCCCATTGATTGAAGATGTTGCATACTATGGTGTTGTGTAATATTGTTATCAATAACAAACCATCTGCTGGGTGAGTCTGCAATCACATTTTGAGTCCCTGGGAGATAGGCTGACGATAACAGGATCTGGTGGGTGATGCACCAATTCCAGGAGGTTGACCACCTCCATACACAGAGCAGTTGATCTCATGCCCTCGTGTTTCTTTCTGTAGTAAACAGTGGTGGTGTTGTCAGACACGATGGGAACAGATGGCTGCGGGAAATGCTTGGCATGTTTTCCTTATGGCTCAGTGTTCTAGAACGTTGATGTGAATCTAGTCTCAGAGGGGTAGCCGTGTTAGTCTGAATCTGTAAAAAGCAACAGAGGGTCCCTGTGGCACCTTTAAGACTAACAGAAGTATTGGGAGCATAAGCTTTCGTGGGTAAGAACCTCACTTTTTCAGATGCAAGATGCGAATCTAGATTCCGGAGGGATCCATGTTCCCTGTGGCATGTGAGCTCCCATGTGCACTCCATAACCTACGAAGGACATGTCAGTGATCATCGTCTTGTCCAGGGAGTATGAGAGAAAGGGGATCCACACATATACCTGTCGTGGGTCTGTCCTCCACTATAGGGAAGAGAGTACCATGGGGGAAATTGCCAGCATACAGTCCATGGCACAGCATGTGGGTGAGTAAATTCTCTGGAGCCACATCAGGAGGATACGAAGATAGAGGTGAGCGAAAGCGGTGATGTATGTGCATGGGACCATGTGGACGAGGGATAGGCAAGTCCTGGCCGGGACAGAAGAACTGTTGACTCCACAGGCTCTGAGTTCTTGCAGAGTCTGGAACCTGTCCCTCGGTAACTAAGCTCATGCTGTGACTGAGTTGACGGAGGCCCCTATAAAGTCTAGGGATTGTCTGAAACAGCAAGCATTACACACACATAAACCCCTCCCCCCTCAGGAAATGAGAAGGTGTAAACATAATAATTAGTGTTTAATTTAAAAAACAGATGAGAGAAAGAAGCCTTAAAACTAGGGAAATTGTTCACTTATATTCTTCCAAAATATATGTCACTATTCTTGATGTATTTCTTTTATAGTCTGCAAAAGTGTCACAGAATCATAAAATTAAAAACAGAAAAGCCTTATTGAAGTTTCCACATAGTTAGGGGGTGAAAAAAAAAATCTGTCTGGAAGTGTGAATTTTTTTATATGTTCAAGTGTAAGAGTGTGTGTGTGAGAGATATAATACACACACACACAGTAGAACCTCAGAGTTATGAACACCTCGGCAATGGAGGTTGTTCATAACTGAACAAAACATTATGGTAAACTTTTGAAAGAACAACTGAACATTGAACTTTGAACTTTACGATGCAGAAAAAAAACTGTTGCTTTTAATTATCTTAATTTAAATGAAACAAGCACATAAAATTTCCTTACCTTGTCAAATCTCTTCTTTTAAACTTTCGTTTTATATTTTGTGGTAGTTTACATTTAACACGGTACTATATTGTACAGTATTTACTTTTTCCTACCCCCTTGCTGCTTGATTCGTACTTCCGGCTCCAAATGAGGTGTGTGGTTGACCAGTCAGTTCGTAACTCTGGTGTTTGTAACTCTGAGGGTCTACTATATAAAAGGGCCTGATCCAAAGTCCACTAATCTATGGTGGTCCTTCTATTAATTTCAATGGGCTTTGGATCAGGGCCATATTGACTGGAGTGTGGTCCAGTAAATAGGACGGTAGATCTGGATTCCATTCTAGCTCTGGCACTCACTTCTGTGTTACCTTAGCCAAGTTACTTAGCTTTCTTTGCCTCAGTTTCCCCATCTATAAGATGGGGATAATGATACTTCCCTTCTTTGGTAAAGCACCAGGAGCTCCTTGGATGAAATAAGTTGTATAAGAGCTAAATGTTATTTATCTTAGAGAATTTTGTTTTCCTTTTGACTTGAAATATAGTTTGCAGAGGCAATAAGAACCACAGCTAGTGGTTTATATTCCAACCAGTGGGACAATTTTCTATGATAAATCTCAACTCCAAGTTTGAGAGAGAGAGAGAGAGAGAGAGAGAGAGAGAGAGAGAGAAGACACTGTTGCTCTCTAACTGGCACTCAATGAGATATTTAATTTGTTGTAATAAAGCAAAGAGAAAGTAGCTGTCAATTAAACTGCCATTTCTGTCACACTTTTTAATAATACTGCTTCTGTAATTACACTGTGGTTCTTTCTACTTATTCAGTAAAAGCTTGCTTAGTTTTAGCATAGAAAACAATTTATGAAATTATCGAAACAGACTGAACACAGCAGTTCATTTGTTGAGGCAATTATCCAGATCCTTGTCAAAAAAGAGAGAGTAAAGATTGTGATGTGCAAAAAATGTTTCCAATTCTATGCTATAATACATACAATATGTCTGTGGTTGTGTTGGATTATGTTAATAAACTGCAGTCGAAATATATTTGTCACAACACAAAGGAAGGGCGCTATCAATCGTCTTGCCAGATATTTTAAATTAGTCACCAAAACGTCTAGCCAGGGTTTCCTCTATGACCCTCAGATGAAGGGAGAGGCTTATTGGACAGTTTTTCCTGTGGGACTAGACAGATTTTTCTAATGCTCAAGTATTTTGAATAATCTGGAAAATAACTGTAAAGTGAACTGCAGCATAGTTGCCATTTTTAACAGACGCGTACAATTCAACCCTGAACACAAATCCAATGTTGTTTTTGGCTGGTTCTCACACAGAGACCAGTTTCCCTAACAGTTCCTAACACAGGTTTGTTTGGGTTTTTGGGGGGTGTGGGGAATGGGGGCATTGCTTGTTTTAGGTATGGCTTAGCTAATAAAGCAGTCAAGTAGTGCCAAGATCCATATATACAGAGTCCAGAAAAGTTTCAAGTTTAAAAAAAAACCCAAAAACAAAACACAGACTTGCTTGATACAGATTCAGGAAGAAATCTGTTGCTTATTAGAGTGCAGTCATTTGTATAACAAGTTGGAATGAGAGCATCTTAAAACAAGCTAGTGCTCCAGAAACGCATTTACAACAGACTGTGGAGTAACTGTCATTGAAATGCACCTCTCTTCATAATTCTCAACTTCTTAAGGTCAAAAACAGATAATTGTCCTTCCTTACAAAATGTTTATTATTTATTCTTAAACATAATATTTATAAAATCAGATGTAAAATGGTTCCCAGGGACTTCTAAACGGTAAACAGTAGTAATTTTGTCCTCTTTCCACTGACAATGCTACAACCAATTTCTATTCTTCTGTCAGAGCCCTCGAACTTCAGCAGAAAAGACTGCTGAAAGCTGCTGTTTGTATTTTAATCTTCAGTTTGTCAGACAAAAGGGGGGAAATGAAGTGCAAGTGCACAGGAATAGGAGACAAAACAAAAACAACAACATCCAAACACAGATCGTGATTTGTGAAAGTGCTACAAAATACTTCATATGTATTAAAAAGTGGACGCCGTTTCTTCCTTCCCCACCTCCCCCGACATCTGGAGATAGTTTGGTGGAGCAATTTCCAGAAACCAAACAATATCTCTTACTAGCTCTTTTCATTTGCAAATAAACAATTAATGGAATGGGCAACTAATTTTCAAAGTGTTCATATTCATTAGCTGTTTCCTGAAATTGAGTAGCTGTTTCATGACACAATACTGAATGCATATACAAAATGACACTCCTACCCTTTCTGTATTTTTATGAATTATCTGTTCACATTTAATGATTTTCCTCTACATTTTAAAAGACATGAAATGATTGTAATCTGAAAAGTATAAATATATTTATTAAAAATGTAGAAAAAGGAAGGAAAAAGTAATGAATATTCAACTAGACACATACTAAAAATCATCTTTAATGTTCTCATCAAGGCAGAAAAATCCAGATTGTGCTCATTTGAATCAATGCATGCATAGCTTGAATTCGGGATTTTCTACCTTTGAGGCTATATAGCAGGGTCTAGTGGGCATTTTAGTTGCACTACTCATTTTTTTGTTTTGTTTTGGGTTGGGTTTTTTGGGTTTTTCTTTCAGCACGTTGAGTAAGCTAGGAAAAATCCTACTGTATGGCAGCCTGAAATAAAACAAACAGCTAGTGTGGACAATCTGGGCAATTAGCCCGAAAATATAGGTGTCTGCTGGATCAGCTACTTATCTGCACTTAAATATCCTGGGTATGTTTTCTGACAAGCATATCTGACCTGAAGCCCATACTGGAAACTGCTCTCACACCTCAGATTCCTTGTAAATGCTACCCAATGGCAGAAGAAAATGGATGATTTGCCCACCTGGTCTACTAGCTTGAAAAATTCCTCCTCTGGATCCGATCATTCCATTGTGTCCCATTCTGAGCAGTGCACATGGTTAACTACATGCATGCACTCTCTCCAAGAACAGGCCTCATTCAGTTCTGTTTCTAAGAAAACTTGAGGAGTAACAAGAGAGCAGTGACAATGACCATTACTAAAACACATTTATACAGTGCAGTAAATTCATACAGTGCTTTACAAACTGAATCCCCTATCTTGCAAACACCCACTACTGGGCATAGTGCTTACTATTACAAATAGCCTCATTCACAAGTTGTTAATGATTCATTATTAATTATTATTATTTACAGAATCGTAAAAATGTAGGGCTGGAAGGAACATTGAGAGGTCATCTAGTTCAATTTCCTGCACTGATGCAGGATTAAGCATATATAGACAACCCCTGACAGGTGCTTGTCTAACCTGTTCTTAAAAGTCTCCAGTGACATGGATTCCATACCCTCTCTTTTAAATCTATTCCAATGCTTCACTATCCTTATCGTTGGAAAGTTTTTCCAAGTATCTAACCTAAATCTCCCTTGCTGCAGATTAAGGCCATTACTTCTTGTCTTACACTGAGTGAACATGGAGAACAACCCTGTTTTTTATGACAGTCGTTAACATAGTTGAAGACTTATCAGGTCCTCCCTTAAGTCTTCTTTTCTCAAGATTTTTTTGCCAATTTTTTTAAAACCTTTCTCATAAGGTCCAGTTTTCCAAACCTTCTATCATTTTTGTAGCTTTCTGCTCTCTCTATCTGTCCACATCTTTCCTAAAGTGTGGCAACCAGAAATGGACTCCAGCTGTGGCCTCACTAGTGCAGGACAATTGCCTTCCATGTGTTACATATGACATTCCTGTTCATAGACTCATAGACTCATAGACATTAAGGTCAGAAGGGACCATTATGATCATCTGGTCTGACCCCCTGCATGCTGCAGGCCGCAAGACCCTTCCCTGGACTCTACCGTTGAAGTCCCCAATCCTGTGTTTTAGTGACTTCAATCGGCTGAGACCCTCCTGCTAGTGATCCCTGCCCCATGCTGCGGAGGAAGGCGAAAAACCTCCAGAGGCTCAGCCAATCTACCCTGGAGGAAAATTCCTTCCCGACCCCAAATATGGCGATCAGTAATACCCCGAGCATATAGGCAAGAGTCTCTAGCCTGACCCTTGTTGGCCATTATGCTGTTCATGTACCATTGCTTGGTTTTCCTTGGCTACTATGTTTTATCATTAAACCATTCCCTCCATAAACTTATCCAACTTAATCTTAAAACCAGACAGGTCCGTCGCCCCCACCGTTTCCCTCGGAAGGCCGTTCCAATATTTCACCCCTCTGATGGTCAGAAACCTTCGTCTAATTTCAAGCCTAAACTTCCCCCCCGGCCAGTTTGTATCCATTCGTTCTCGTGTCCACATTAGTACTAAACTGGAATAATTCCTCTCCCTCCCTTGTATTAACCCCTCTGATATATTTAAAGATAGCAATCATATCCCCCCTCAGCCTTCGCTTTGTCAGACTAAACAACCCAAGCTCCTCTAATCTCTTTTCATACGACAGGTTTTCCATTCCTCTGATCATCTTAGTCGCCCTTCTCTGCACCCGTTCCAGTTTGAGTTCATCTTTTTTAAACATTGGAGACCAGAACTGCACACAGTACTCCAAATGAGGTCTCACCAGCGCCTTATACAACGGAAGCAGGACCTCCCTATCTCTACTAGATATACCTCGCCTAATACATCCCAAGACCGCATTGGCTTTTTTCACCGCCACGTCACATTGCCGACTCATAGTCATCCTGCGGTCCACAAGGACCCCTAGGTCCTTCTCCTCTTCCGTTACTTCTAACCAATGCGTCCCCATCTTGTAACTAAAATTGTTATTATTCGTCCCCAAGTGCATCACCTTACACTTTTTACTATTAAATTTCATCCTATTTCTGATACTCCAATTCACAAGCTCATTCAAGTCTCCCTGCAGAGTATCCCTATCCTCCTCCGAGTTTGCAACTCCTCCCACCTTCGTATCATCCGCAAACTTTATCAGCCCACTCTTGCAATCGGTCCCGAGGTCAGTTATAAATAGATTAAATAAGATGGGTCCCAAAACCGAACCTTGAGGCACTCCACTAGTAACCTCCCTCCAACCCGACAATTCACCCTTTAATACGACCCGCTGCATTCTCCCCATTAACCAATTAATACATCCCTGAATGATAGTAGTCTTTTTTAAACTGCATCACACTGTTGGCTCATTTTCAATTTGTGATCCACTACAAGCCCTATATCTTTTTCAGCTCTTCTACTGCCGATCCAGTTATTCTCCATTTTGTATTTGTGCATTTGATTTTTCCTTCCTAAGTGCAGAACTTTGCATTGGCCTTACTGAATTTCAGTTTCTTGATTTCATATCATTTCTCCAATATGTCACGGTCATTCTGAATTCTAATCTTGACTTTCAAAGTGCCTATAACCCCACCCAACTTGGAGTCATCTGCAAATTTCATAAGCATACGACACACTCCATTATCCAAGTCATTAAATTAGTACAGGACCCAGGACAGTGGGGACAGCCCCTGTGAGGATCCCACTAGATTTATCCTCCCAGTTTGTCAGTGAACTATTCATAATTAGGCTTTCAGCCAGTTGTGCACCCACCTTATACACCTCTACCCTGATATAACACGAATTCGGATACAAAGCAGTAAAGCAGTGCTGGGGGGGGGGGGGGGGGGGGGGAGACTGCGCACTCCGGCGGATTAAAGCAAGTTTGATATAACATGGTTTCACCTATAACGCGGTAAGATTTTTTGGCTCCCGAGGACAGCGTTATATAGGGATAGAGGTGTAGTAATTTCATCTAGACCATATTTCCCTAGTTTGCTTATGAGACTGTCATGTGGGACTGTGTCAAAAGGCTTACACTACAATCAAGATATATCTCCCCATCAACTAAGCCTGTCACAGAAGAAAATTAGGCTGTTACTTATTATCATCTAGGTGCTTACAAACTGATCGTTTATTAATTTGTTCCAAGATCTTTCCATGCATTGAAGTTAAGCTCACTGGTCTATAAATCCCCAGGTCCTCTTTGTTCCCTTTTTAAAAGACAGGTGCTATGTTAGCCCTTCTCCAGTCTTCTGGAACCTCACCCGTCCTCATATCAGACATACATGTTCAAGATCCAGGCTGTCTTTGGACAAGTCACCTTAAACGTCAAACCAGCCTGAAAGCAATGTATACTTTTCACCTTACAAGGAGAATGAAAGTGCAAATTCACATGCCCTATTTAAGTGCATTATTCTGCTTCCTATAAATATACAGTATTTTTAAAAGAAATCTGGGCAATAAATACATTCAAATGATGAGGGGGAGCTAAGCTGATAGAGAGTGGAATTCTGAAAAAGCTTACAGGAGGAGGGAGTTGGTTTGGCCACTTCAGTTGCACATATGCTAAGGAGAAGTGACTTGTTCTCGTTGTGTGACAGGAAGGTGCTGAGAAGTCATTGAGTCCACTCTGTTTTATGGCTGAAGGGAAGGTCACTGCAACTCTGGAGAACTCTGAAGATGGGAAGCCAGGGCTGAATAAGAGTGGGGTGCCATAAAGGGATACTCTTGGAAAAAAAAACTGGAAAAATAATTTAAAACAAAAACATAGTAAGGTCTTGTCTACATGGAGAAATTAACCAGCATAGTTACTGCAGAATAAGCTACTCTAGGATACTTAATTGTGTAGATACTATCAGCATTGTAATGACAGTCAAAAGCTAAAGTATAATTTAACTTAATGTCCTTAAAGTTTTCTGAGTGACTTTGGACAAGCCACTACCCCTCCCTGTACCTCAGTTTTCACATCTGTAAATGGGATAATGATCTTGACCTTCTTTGTAAAGCACTTAGAGATCTACCAATGAAAAGCACTACGTAATAGCTGGTAGTATCATATTAAAGGAACACTATAAACCCATGCACTAGTAAAAACAAACTATCTTTAAAGAAAGGTAAATCCCATGTAACAGCCTTATGGGGATGTTTGTTTTGTAATTAAAAGCACTAAGTGCGTGGACTTTTTTAAAAGGAAAAAAATCAATTTAAATCCTCAAGATGTAAATATTATTGTTGAGAACTAAGACAAGAATTAATTATTTGTAAAGTTTTCTAAATAAAAAATAAAAGTTTAAACCTTTCTTTTAAGGAGGAAAAAGGTACTTAGTATCAGATTTTGTGAAAGCCCAGAAACCTTCACCCCTAAGTATGAGTATATGTACAATTTGCACACAGAAATACTATATACTGCGTGAGCAAAATGGATATTTAGCAAATATGCAGCTAGATATCTAGGAGGGTATAGGCAATTATCTGGCTAGCTGTTTAGGCATGCAACTATAGACAGGTCTCTACTTCTCTCTTTCTGAAGATCAGGCCCTATAAAATACATTCTGCAGGGTTTTTGTGTGAGATTTACCTTCTTGTAAAGAGGGTAAATTCGGTGGCCTGAGATGGTTGATAGTTTCCCTTCTACCATGTCTATAATATTAGATACTTCAGCAATCAGATAATTGGATTGTAGAATGAGCATTGTAATATCTTCTAATTCCTGGAATTGTCTATGTCTAATGTAGTCAGTGAACATGGGGTTGTGAGATTAAATAATGTATCTGAGTAGGAATGAAAAGGTTTCCAAGTTGGAATACATTGCCTGTTGTCAGCTTGAACCTGTGGTCCTTTTTGTTCATGGATAGGAAATACTGCTTGATTTAGTAAGGTCCACAAATTTGTAAGATAGAAATTAAAAGGTCATGATTCCTTAAATACCAGTATAATGATTTTGCAACATTAAACAGTGACTTTCCAGGCTGTAAATTACACATGGATCTAAAAAACACAGCACCTAAGCGACTGTAGTAGATTGTAAAAGCATTTCAGGGGGGGAAATGCCATCACGTACTTTAAAACTTTAGCAGAGAATACCAAAGTAGTTCAATTTTTCAGATCTGAAACTATTCTTTCATGTACTCTGCATTTCTGTTTTGCAATCATATTTCAATTCACCCTCAAAGACCACAACACACGTGCAATCACAACAGACTCTGCTTTAGGACAATCTTTTCATTAATAAAACTTTATTCCTTAACTGAGGTGATTTGCTGAAGGAAACATGCACAGCAAGTGGTGTTAGCAGACTCAAGCACTGCACTCTTGAAAAGATAGCGTCAAGTGCCACTTATGAGGCGGGAATGTAATAACAAAAAAGTACAAATCCTAATTTTACAAACAATTGCAATTAATTATTACTATTAAAGCACTGAACTGGGTTTCTATTAATATTCTTGAGTAATATAAAAAAATTAAACAAGAAAAAATAGCTTTTTTAAATGAGTATGTCTGGACACCTGAAATCAATTGATGAAAAAACACTTATAAACTTTCAGAAATAAATTTTCAGATGAGCCTCTGAAATTATGGCTGTAATTCTGAACTTAAATTTTGCCCGTGTATTTTTCTGCTGGCATAAATATTCAGATTTAGGTGCATAAACTGCATTTATGCATGCTTGAGAAACAGAAAATTATGAATTTATGCAGATGTAAAAATTTAAATATGAAAAACTGCATGTGCAAATTTAGAGGTTGTTTTGAAAATATGATCATGGGACTAACCTACCTGCATAATATATTATGGGTTAATTAGGCTCATAAATACCTACAGTATTTGTAACTCCCTTTGTGTTAAATTGATAATGCACCCTCTTTGAAATCTTTTGGTATATGTAGTGGTGACTTTTTTACATATGCACTGACCTGGTGGCTAAGTAGTAAGGAATTCTGACTGGGTTTGTGCACAATCTTTCTCCATTAATTTGAGAGAAGCACGTCGGCTGAATGATGCAGTTCATCTCAATGCAACAGAAAGAGGGAGGAAAAATGATTCTGCTCAGCAACTTCCAACACTTGCCAACTAATTACTGAGTACTGACTGAATATTCTGATTGTGGAAAATGTCTGTGTCACCCTTCCAGAGGATAGTGTTCAGGTGGTTGACAAATGAATGATGGAGAAATAGACAGAGCAAAAAAAACCAAACTATATAACTGCAAGACTGGTCAACTTAAGCATAATAGGATGTGTAGCTGCCTCAATGTTATCTTCAGGCAACAAAATCAGAAGTAAAACGCAAAGCAGAACAAAAAATCCCACACCAAAAATCTCCCTTCTGCTACAAGCAAACGCAAAACTAATAAATAAAGGTCTGAGGACATCTGCCACGTCTGCCCCCCCCCCAAAAAAAGTGCCAATGGGGGGTGGGGGGAAGCTCTCTAATAGTGAGCTCTCCCTAATTGCCTAGAGAAAAACAGAAACATCAAAATCCTGTTCAGAAATACTGCAGGAAAGGAAACTTCCCCTAAATAAAAAAACCAACAAGGATATTCAATGGCAATGTAAACACAAATGCTCTTATCTAGAGATTAAAACCTATGAAATCCTTAAATTTGTGCATGTAAAACTAAAACTCTTTGGCATTATTATTTTAATTCAAAGACTCTCTTTCTTCAAATGTTTATAGCACCACACCAGTTGCTTAGACTGACCCGACACAATGAATTTTAAATGATCTAATACTTCTGACTTACCAACAGATTAGCACATGATTAGCTAGAGTAAAAGGATTATTATTACTGCTATTCTAAGATATTAACACCTTTGGTAACCCATACTAAGGATGCTGTATACATTATTGAAAGAGGAGGCTGAAAACATAAGCTTTTAGTTACCCTCAGGTTATCCTGCACTGAAGTAACAGGAACTTCTTCTATTTGTTTTGTCTGTATTTTGCATGATGATTTCAGTGGACTGCACAAACTGATTAATGGTCAAAGTTACAGAGTTTGTCATAAATATGAACCATAAATATAACTATGCTTAAAGAACCATGCAAGCCAACCTTGCCTATAACATCAGGTTCACTAACAAAAACCCCCACTCTATAATGAGCAACTAGTTTTCATGTAAGGAATAACAGAACACAGCATTAATGTACTTAACAAGACAGAGCTAAATTCAATTAAGCTTGACACCATTTATATGAAGAAGGATTACATTTGTTGGGATGTATGGGGGGAGGGAGAGAGAGGCAGAATTCAGGGGACAGCTGAAGTGTGAAGTGATCCAGCAGTTTTTTGTTATGGTTTAGACTTAGCTTTGGGAATGCAACAAAACAATAGCTACAAACTTAGCCCCTTGACACAGGCAGGCCTGTCAGCCTCAAAGTTAAGAACTGATGCACTGAAATCCTAACTCTCACTACCAATAGGTTAATAGACAGGGAACTTTTACTTCAGACCTTCTCTTGTCAAGTCGATGTTCTTGAGACTATATTTCTGTTTCATGCAAATATGCACTTCCCAAAATGTATTCATCCATGTGTCACCGCATGGCTCTATTCTCTCAATTCAAAATTGAATTTTTATTTTGTTAAATTCTGCCAGTCATTATAGACTGAAAGATATGTACAGACTATAAAAAGAAGAATGAAACATGAAGCAAACTAGGGGTTGAGTTATTTTTTTCAGTCATACTGCATTTATTAGCCTGTTATACAAAAACCATAATCAAAAGTCAGCAGACATTTTCTCAAAAGTTGGGGTGCGGTGAGGGAGGGAAACAAATGTTATATGAATGTGTTAAAATGAAAGGTCAAGCAGAAAGCTGATCAGAAAACCTTTACATTCCTTAAACCCTGAATTCAGTGGCCTGGAAGTATGGAAAAAAAGAAAAGGCAACAACAGATGAAACATCTGGGCTTTGAAAACATTTGTTGATTTTGGGAGGCAGACCACAGTTTTTCATCTTCTGCTAATTATTGCTGGTCAGGCAGACAACAAAGACAAAACTCATGGGACCATTTTCCCCCCTGAGTTTGAGAAGATTTCTTGATTTCTGCAGGATTATTTAAGTACAAATTCTGGTAACAAAAGCTAGAATTATAAGGTGAGATAAAAATTACAAGATGGGAAAACTCTGCTTTGCTCTTGTCTCCTACGCATTATCTGGTTCCCCCTGTTGTCATATAGCCAGGGAATAAAGCACTTCCAGAAAACTCACCCAAGATCAAACTGTGTCTGGTGACAGCAGTGTCCAGGTTATAAGTAATGTTCAAAGGATTCAACAATGCCTGTGACTGATCATTCTTTTTCCCTTGCCATCACCTGCTGATTTTGTCCAGGTGTTTTATGGCTATCTTGAGGCTCTGGAGAACAGACAGAAAGAAGACTTTGCCAATTTCTTTTGTCTGGGATTGCGAATTCCTTACACAGATGGTGGACAGCCACAGGCTGGCCAACACCAGGCTCAATTGCCTTCACCCTCTGAAGGAGAGAATGAGAGCAATATTATCTTCTCCCAAAACACTGTCTGTAATGTGTCTGTGGTTAAGGAATGAGGACAGGGAGGCTTTTCTCCAGGAAAAAAAAAAAAAGATTTTTTTTTTTTTTAACAGATCAGGAGGAATACCATGAAAAACAAGCTGAGGCTTTGTGTTTTTATTATTAAACTAAGCATTACTGAGCAATCCAGGAGATTTGTCTAATAAGATGATCTCGTATTAACATGGTTTTACAGAGTGTGTAAAAATACGTCTAAAGTGTTCCAAATACCTAGTTACTCACACTCTCACTCACTCATCAAAATGATCATTCATGGCTACACTTTCTAAACTGGGCACCACGAGAGACCCCCACAAAAGTCCATATTTGCATGTAGAATTGCACAGTGGCATATGCAAATAGTTCTTAAGTTACTCAGTTTCATTGTGCAAATGCCTATTTGCAATTTTTTGGGAGGCGAGGGCGGAGAGAGGGGCTGGTGCAATGTAAGAGCCTAGTTTTGACAACTGGATATTTAAAGTAGAGCCCAAATACTCCTAATTTAACATCTAAAATTGTGAATTGAAGCATATAGGGTATGTACCAACACATATGTACAATACTTTAGGCACAAGCCAAAGTAAATTTTACAGTGAGATTTGTAAACTTGTATGTGTCGCTCTGTTCCCCATAATAACAATGCATGGGAAAATATATTTATTTTACAAGTGTTTAATTATGAAATCAATTATGAAAACTAATGACAAACATGACATAAGTGTATCTAAAGATACAAATATTTTGTGGACAACTTCAACTAAGCACTTTCAAACACAGAGAAAAATTATTCTGTATGCATATATTTAGCAAGTTTTTAAAATGTACATTATGATATAAATAAGTATTTGAGACTTAAAATATGTAGATCCAAACAATGACCATGGCGGAGAGATATTCTGACACAATATAGACTGTCTATTTTTTGCCCATGGGCAGGGTGGATGAAGAATTGATGATTTAAAAAAAAATCAGATTTTTTTAAAATTTAAATCAGATTGTTTGATGTTATTGTTTAAATTAAAATATGTTTTTCCTTTTGAAAATACTTGTTTAAAATGAAAACTGAGTTCAATACACAATACCTTATGGCCTAAACTTCTTATAATCTCTTAACACATTTAAAAAAAATGCTGAATCTATAAGCCTTTATCAAAAACTTTCAATTAAAGGCTGCTTTACTATATAAAGAATGAATCGGGGAAAAAACATCTATCTTTTGAGGTCAAGCTTTATAAATATGGGACAATACGTCATGTACTGTATTAAGGGCTTGTTTTGTTCAATAAATGATTTTTTGTGTTTAATTAAATCAGTTACCATCCTTATACAACTTGACAAGTCATGAGAAAAAAATAATTATCTAGTAAATAAGCAATATATATTTCACCATGTACTAACATATTAAAATGTACAATTAAGAATTTGAAAATATTAAGCTATATAATTGCTTAAGTAAATGTATATAGTTATAGTGTACCCCCCTAAGTAGCAAAAAAAAAAAAAAAAAAAAAAAAAAAGTACCAAATCTAGTGTAAAGGCTCTATTTTGTTGTAAATCAACATTTTAATGATTATATCAACCCATAAGAATACACCTTTCTTTAGAAATACCTGAAGTATAAACAGAAAATGAAGGCAATTTAAATCATGATTTAAACTGATGATTTAAATCAAAAAACTTTCCATTTGGTAATTTAATCATGCCATGTGGAAAGCCTTGATTTAAAGCAGTGGTTCTCAAACTTTTGTACTGGTAACCCCTTTCACACAGCAAATCTCTGAGTGCAATCCCGCCTTATCAATTAAAAACATTTTTAAAAATATGTAATACTATTATAAATGCTGGAGGCAAAGCGGGACTTGGGGGTAGAGGCTGACAGCTTGCAACCCCCACGTAAAAACCTCGTGACCCCCAGTTTGAGAACCCCTGATTTAAATCGCTGATTTTAATCATGATATAAATCTCCTTGATTTAAATCAATCCACCCTACTTATAGGTCAATGGTTCTCAAACTTTTGTACTGGGGACCTCTTTCGCATAGCAAGCCTCTGAATGCGACCCCAGTTATAAATTAAAAACACTTTTAAATATATTTAACACCATTATAAATGCTGGCGGCAAAGTGGGGTTTGGGGTGGAGGCTGACAGCTCGCAATTCCCCATATAATAACCTTACGACCCCCAGTTTGAGAACCACTGCCATAGGGTATGTGAAGGAGCCCTCACTTATGAAAACATTCAAGGCAAAATTCTTCCCCCAGAGCCTCATGGCACATCAAGAGACTGATATCCTGCTCTCTCTGCACAGGGCTCAATCTCAAGCAGATACGCAGGAAGAGTAGAGTATTGGAGCAGAGATCACCATACGGATCTGAAAGCCCAATTCTGTCCCACTCTGAATTGTTTACTTTAATGGTAAAGGGTGTAACATTTTCTTTCTTTTTTTTTCTTTTTTTTGGGGTAAAAGTACCTTAGACCTTAGTCCAGAGGTGGGAAAATTACGGCCCGTGGGCCACATCCAGGCCACGGGACCCTCCTGCCCGGCCCTCGAACTCCTGCCCCGGGAGGCTAGCCCCCGGCCTCAGCTCGCCCCGCTGCCAACGCAATGCTCTGGGCGGCGGAGCTGTGAGCTCTTGCTGGGCAGCGCAGCTGCAGAGCCTGGGCCTGACGTGGTGCTCTGTGCTGCACGAGGACGTGGCTGGCTCCAGCCGGATGGCGTGGCTGCCTGTCCTGCTGCTCCGGGCGGCACGGCTGTAGCACCGCCAGCCATTGGTGCTCCAGGCAGTGCGTTAAGGCGGCAGGGAGCAGGGGGGTTAGATAGAGGGCAGGGGATTTCGGGGTGGTGGTCAGAGGACAGAGCTATGGATGTGGTCGGGGCAGTCAGAGGGCAGGGAACAGGGGGGTTGAATGGGGGCAGGGGTCCCAGGGTGGGAGCAGTCAGGAATGAGAGGAGGGGTTGGATGGGGCGGCAGGGGGCAGTCAGGGGCAGTCAGGGGATAGGGAACGGGGGGGTTGGATGAGACAGGAGTCCCAGGGGGGCCATCAGGGGGGCGAGATGCAGGAGGGGTCGGATAGGGACCGGGCCACACCTGGCTGTTTGGGGAGGCACAGCCTCCACTAACTGGCCCTCTATACAATTTTGAAAACCTGATGCGGCCCTCAGGCCAAAAAGTTTGCCCGCCCCTGCCTGAGTCCATCCCGTGCTCTGCTGCACATTGGGCTATCCACATTTGTCATCCTTGCCTGTCAAAAGTACACTCAGTAGTTATAGAATTATAGGAGTTATAGATGGAAAAGACCTTTTCCATCCTTCAGTCCATCCCTTCTCAATGTATATGGCTCCTGACTGTACATTTTCTAGTCCTATGCAAAATATTTCCAATAATAATTCTGTTATTTTAAGATCTCAGAACTATATCAGCACTGACTTTTTTTTTTTCAAAAAGCATGTGTATAAGAAAATATAATGATCATAGAAGGTACAAAATACACAGCCTTGGGCTACAGCCCTTTCCTCACCAACAGAATAGGAGCACCTCCACAGGTAGCAGCAGCAGTAAAATCTTCCAATGCTGCTCACTTCAGCAGTGTGCCACAACCCTGACCCAGAGAGATCAGCTCTAGGAATGTAAATGTAGTTCAGTCTCCATAGTCCATTCAGTCTTTAGCCTCTTGCTGAGACAGCTGATAATGTAGCCAATGTATTTATTTATTTTTTGTGTGTTTCTTTAGCATACACACATCCAGAGCTCTTGGCATGTGTACAGTTAACATCATTAGCAAAGCCATACACACTGAACCCACATCCAAAAACTAAAAGCCATCCAAAACCGTCTCCTCTCCCGCTCCCTGTCCGATCATTTCTTCATGACCTTTCATGATTATATTAGGGCCCCAAAATAAAATATCCCTAGCGCCTCCCACCCCCAATCTGATGAAATAAATTCCCTCATTACATCCTACTATCCATTTACCATTTCTGCTAGAAAAAAATCTGGGAGAACAGCAAGTCTTGCAGCGTGGACTGCAGCCATCGATCCCAGACTCTGGCAGCCTGTTGCAGGTAAGCGAGATCCAGAGAAAAGTTATCTCCCCAAGATCAAACTGCTTCCAGACACCTCCCATCCAAGCTAGACAATTTAAGTACCTCAGCCAAGTTGCTTAGGGCTTGACAGCTCAAAACAACCCAGCTGTGGTAATGGGATTTTGTCTGTATATTTTTTGGGGAGTGGGAGTTGAGATGCACATTTGTACTCTGGGATCTGGACTGAGACTACCATGCTACCATCAGATGTTAGCAACATTCTACTGATGGCCTAGACTGAGTGCAAACAAGAGCAGAAAGGCCCAATATCTCACTAGCAATCCCTGAGCCATCTAGTCCCTCAGTACTTTTAATCACAAAATAAAAGGTACAGTATTCTCCTCTACAGTTCTGGGTGCTCAAACACTATATCTAAGAAGCCTGTGAAAGAATAGCATTTTTTCCCCAAATGGCAAAGCTTCTCTTCTGACTTCAGGGCTAAAGGTTAAAAATAAAAAACTCACACAATTCTCGACTAACAATTTACACACAAAAATGTGTTTTTCCCCCCATTCCTGCTAGATAACTCTTAATGGTCCAAGTTCCCTCTGTTCCATCTCATGAATTGGCTTTTTATTTCATTAGTAGGCTTTTAGGATTAAAAGTTTTACTGGATAGTTATTCAGGAAAAATCATGACTGCATGACTAGGCACAGTACCATTCTTGGGATTTAATTATGTGTATTAAAAACATAACGAGAGCACACATCAGCATGCCTCAGCTCATTGGATGCCTCATGACATAACCTCAGCGGCTGAAGAGTTACATTTGTTGAGAAGATAGCATGTGGAAAGGGAATGTGGCTGTTTCTCTGAGATGCTTAAAGTCATATAACTATGGTATGTGGGAGGGGGCGGAAGGAGGAAGAAGACAGAACATTTCCTTGATAAAATGAAATAGCTCTTAACTGGTTAATAAATAAATAAAGAATGTTTTATATTTTTAGCCTGGGTATTATTTACAGGATATTATTATTACTGATATATTTTTCTATGTCACCATCATCGTAGTCTTTGAGCTCCTTGCCAACATTAAAAAATGAGGTTAAGTGATATGCCCTCGGTCAAACAGAAAGTCAGTGGTACAGATCAGATGGAAATCAGATGGGTTTTTTTATTCCTAGTTCAGTGCCTTATCCACAAGATCATACTTGTTCTCTGATGGGCTGCTCCATGACATATCCTTGTTCAACAGCAATAATCCTTAATTTAATTTTGTTTCAAAAATGTATTATTTTGCACAAGTAACTTTTTTTAAAAAATACCAGAAGTAGGTGGACCATACTATGGACTGACAATCTGCCAACATTTTTTGTTTTTAATTTAAGCCAGTGTTGAGTTTCATCAGTGGGGGTGGAGAAAGAGACCCTTGAAATGGTAAGGTTGATTTTATTTTTCCCCCCATTTACTCAATTAAAAAAAAAAAAGATAAAAGGATCTGTTAAAAGACTGAGCCAAAGAATATTTGCTTCAAGGCAGATATTTCTTTATGTCATGTTTCAGCCTGAAGCAAAGTTTTACACACAGCTTGTAACTCTGAAAAACGGGATTTATTTTTCAAGTGTTATTTATACGACCATAAGTACAATGCACTGCTTACACCTTAACTACAGCATTGCAAATGAAATAAACCTCATTTTCTTTGTTGCGTGAAGTTCCCAGCAATCATTAAAGTATTCTTGCCCTCTGTATGTTTGGGAGTGGTCTGTCCATAAGTGTATTAATAAACCATGGAAAGGTGCAGCAACAGACCAAATATTCATATTAATGAACATCTCATGAATATTCAATTACACGTTGATTCTTACCTCAGAGAACTGAGGGAACCAAAATCTGGCCCGATTCTACTAGTCAAAGCTTCCATAGCTGTAACAATTTATTTTGTATAATAGTTATCCAACCTCTTTATGCTACCATTTATTCTGCTGAAACACTAAAGAAATATACTCTTCCAGTAAGCTAGAGAGGAGAGAGGGGTTAGCTTTTTTTTTGAAACCCAAAACACATGCTACATACATTTAAGTATTTATTTTAGCTTTGGATAAATAACCTCAGTCAACCATCCAAATAAATTTAGTGTTAAAATAATATGAACAAGAATAGATGCTTATGCTGCCTCCCATATTATGCTCAAAAACAAAACGTATCAATTAAGCACTAATCCCTTCTCCACGCCCAAAGCCTATGCTGTGTACATACCATTCAAAAAACACTGCAACTGTTGTTTACCCTCTTACTAAATAGCTTTTATAGTCTGGTTGAGTTTTATTTCTGCCTTTTCCATATTTTAAATCAGAATTCCTTAGTTATGGTGAGTTACTTCAACAGCATTAGAAAATCATGAAAACTACAACAGATGGTTCCAAGTGAAAGTTATAAATTTTCTAACTAGGGTTTGTTTGACTGGATTATTTTGTCATTTCAGTATTCTTTTTCATTTTTAAAAAAAAAAGTGGATTTCTTTAAAGAACAGTCTTTATGTGATTGAAATTAGAATGCATACTCGATAGTCTTTCAAGGCCAGCATGTACTTCCTCATCCAAATCCCCCACTTCCTTTGCTAGCTAAACAGAACTTCTTCAAATGTGTACATCCTTTAAAAGGTAGGAGGGAGCACCCTTACATGTAATAGCAGGCAGCTGGGAAGCCAATTGGTGCAGGCAGAGTGCACATTTTAATAAGCAGCTCTTTAACATTCAATAAGTATGTGGTAATTGAGCACAGAAACATAAACTGTCAACGTGAATCAAAGCCCCCCTTTGTTTTTCAGGGCATTATTTTTAAGATTACACTAGAATTAAATTTGAACAAGCATCAACCCCTATGCATTCAGTTAAATTATAACAAAATATATATGACTGTGATTTCCTTTGGATAAAATTAATGTCAGCTTTTTGTCCTTAAACCAGAGCCAATGGGGAAACAAAATATGTTTAGCCCATAAATAGTTGTGGTAATTCAATCCCTGCACTGTACTCTCTTTATTTTCTTGATGACAAAGAGAAACTCCCAACTGGCAAGGCCACCTGCACTGATTACTCCTCCATCCACACCCACGGAATATGAAAATGAGCCAATGATCATTAACCTTAATTTCTTCTAACATAAACCTCAGCTCTTTCTCAGTCTTGCTTCTCAAGAAACTCCCTTGAGATAAGGGGGATGGGGGGGGGGAATAAACACCAGAAAGAGAGGGAAAAAGCTCAGAATTGGGGGGGGCAGGGGAGAGAGAAATAAAAAGAAATCAGTGGCTTTTTTGTTGTTGTTAAATTTCACAGCTGGCTTATTATAACTTCATAGCACTCAGATAAAGAGATTTTGAGGCATTGTTTTCTCTTTTGATAGCAACCTCTTTCCTCCCTGCCCCACTCTCTCCAAGCAAGAAGTTAAATGCTTGCTTGTTTATTTATTTCAAAGTTATTTCTGCATACAGATAGTTGGCAAAAACAAAGATGGGTCTGGACATCAGGAATGTAGGTGTGGTTGTATGTCAGGACCAAAGGGCCAGCAGAACTGGGTGGGATATTTCCAGCATAACTACTTCAACATACAGCAGAGAAAATGCATCACACCTTCTGGTCATACACATTCAACTACTTTCAACTGGAATCATTTTTGGTTCAAGCTGTGTGGGGCTAGCTCCCACTGGCATTACATCATCTTCTAATGGATAAGGAACTAGCTTGGGTCCTCAAAAGAAACACAAATAAATAAAATAATAACACTGTAGAAATAATGGTCTGTTTAGCACAGATGTGTATACTGAAAAAATAATTGCCCATACCCTATTATTTTGTTGAGTTTGCATGCAGACCTAGGTAGACCTTAAACAGCATACCCACAAGGATTATATGACTATGAAAAACTGAGAACTTATCAATTCATCAGTACGCATGTGAGCGCATCATCCACTGCTGAAGCAATCTTTATTCTGCAAAGAATTTTAAAATTGTTATGTTGCTAACATAAAAGCAAAAAAGGCTTCAATATTTTTGCATTAAAATTATTCAAGCAAGTAAATAAATGTTCAAAGGATATAACAAACTGTGATTGTATTACTTTCAAATACATTACAACAAGCTGTTTGTCACCTACCACCACATACACCAGGACTTCTATGGAGACCAGGAAGCAGGGCGTAACTTTGATCACGCAGACATTCCTCATTATTTTAGACCTCAAATCAAGTAGCAACAGTCACGGGGAAAGGGTATGAGATTCAGGGGGCTGATGGGGAGGGATGGAAAGCAGATTGCAATTCTGTATCGGGTACGGCATCCTAATTTAAACATCAGGCTGTTGGTATCCCTCTGCTTCTCAGCCTCTTGTGTTTCACTAAAAATGACAAGCACATTTCTAGGTTCTGCTTTTTTATCAAGCTGACAAAGGTCAACAGTACTAGCCAGAAGAGTGTTGAAGTATTCAGTGCCTCAGGTCATCCTAATAGGCACTGGAGGGACTCATTGCAACACCACTGTAAGCCGTGATGCTAGGCTCTTTAAGTAGCAGCACTTTGCACATTCGCAGCCTGGTTAATTTAATACAATACCTGCCTCTTGTTTGCAAAAAATATTATTGGCATATTTCAGAACTTTTTTGTGGGTGACAGCTAACCGACTGAATTCAAGCATATAACAGATGCACCTTTTTATGCTCTGTTAAGCCATGTTACAGACTACTGCCCCTAAGTGCATTCCTTTATTTATGCCGCAGCCAGATGAGCTAATTACCAGAGACAGACCCAGTTCCAGCTCTGCAAAGTCCAGTGGCAGTGGGAAGGATTTCTTTTGAAAGAACTGGCCCAACCATAAGCTTTTGAAGTCATCATACAATTTCATCTCTATAAGTGGTATGTTTAGGGGGGAGCTGTATTAGCAACTTAAGAATTTAGTAGTCATTTTTAGTTTAAATAAATTGTATACTAGAATTCATTTAAAAAAATTAATATATTTAAGACCTAGACAGCTGAAAAATAGCTAAATATAGATTAAAACTAACTCTGTTAGTTGCTATCCAGTGCAACCCAGGCCTCCACTGCTAAACAATACATGAAAATGCCCCTCAGGTAAGCCAATAAAACCATATTAATAATATAATAATTTTTAAACCGTGGTTCATTCTATCCACATAATTTTAGTCTGCTTCATTATCCATGGGCAAAGAACTCCCATTTATTGTTCTCTTCACACCCAATACTGTAACAAAGTTCCCTATTAGCAATTATGCCTCGCTCATATTTTATCAGTAGCAGCAGCTAGCTACTTTCAAAATTCTTAGCCTGTCTTAGCCATTTTTCACCAAATGAATGTCTCTTGCTTGCATGACTTCTCCCTATATTAGAGTTTTTGGTTAAAAAGATCATAATACGTACAGAAAGGGAAGGGGGAGACTTGATATTGATAATTTTTACTACTTATGACTAAATGACCTCAACTGAAGAATGAAGAATTAAGCCATTTGTATTATAAGCTATGGTGCACTTTTTATGGTGTACAATTTAGCTAATAACTGGTTGGGGCCAATCTTTAACAAGTCACATATTTCCATTGTCCCTTCACCCCCTGCTTATGCTTTTACCACATCCTAACAAAAACATGACCAGAACTGGTGAAAAACATACGGTTCCAACTAATGAATCACATACTTTCCCGCAAGTGCAGTAAGTACTACCAGCTGTGACAGTCTTGCTTTGGCAGCAGAACCACTGCGGAACAAGGCCGACACATCTGAAACCAGCTGTACTGAAAAACCACAAGCAATATAAGTCCGTCTGCCTTCTCAGGGGCTTCTTTGTCTCTGCCTCTGTCTCTGCTCTGTCCCTAGAACATGCCAGCCATCTTGTTTTGACAGGGCTCAGAGTTTCGGAAGTTTCAAGGGGGAAAGAAGAATCTGCTGATTCAGAAAACTGGGTTTCAAGAAAATGATAAGGAAGTCTTTGTCAAGCGAGAGTCCATGTCAGGAAATGTAAAGAGACAGTGTATGTATCTACAGGTCTTTTATGTTTGTACCAACCTTTGCAACGCAACTTACAATGTACATAAAGATATATATACTTATACACACAAACATGTAAAAGATACACACACATGCGCATATGTGAATGCACAGGCTGAGAGTGTATGCGTCTGTATTTGTTTAATGTTTAGCATATACATGTTGTGGTGAGGTTTAAAGGTTCTAGCAGCCTCAATTTGAGTGGGTCACACTATCCATAAGTGGCTTCAGACATCCGAAACGAGTGCTAATAAAAACCGTATACTGCTCCACATAATGCTGCATTCTGTATATGCCACATGTTACAGAAAAACTATTTTAGGAAAGATTGGGAGAGATTTAAAACATTACATTGGGACAATTTCTTGAATTCCTCAGCCTGCAGAGCCAGGTGCCTTAGTTACCATGAAATGTGCAGGACTCAGAAGTGAAAAATAAAACTAATAAATGTAAAACACTTCCAGAAGTGATCTAAAATAGCTTTTCTATATGTAAAAATGCCACAAGATTCAGGTTTCAGACCCATCCAGGACTATAGGCAAGTACTGTATGTCCCATTGGAAAGTTCCCCCTCTGCAAAAGAATAAGCTCCTGATTCTAGCCCTGAAGAGACATGAAATATAAGCCACGACATTTTTATTACATGATTCTCCACCTCATGTGTGCGTGTGTATTAATTATTACACAACCAAACTAAAGCCAAAATCTTGATAACACTGCATCCCATCATGGTACGCATATATATCTATGCAAAGATGCACACCGTGATAGTGTGTAGTCCTATCAAGGTGTGCACCTTCACTTTTTGCACATTATTCACAAGAAGTAAAGCCACAACTGAGTGATTCAGCACATCCCCCAAAAAAGTGCCAATACAACTCTGATGTGGTACCAGACCACCTTGTATTCTGTATGTGCCACATATTTTGTATGAAGATTATTTCAGGTTCTAGCCCAAGCCCAATTGTCTATATCACACCACAGGCCGAACCGGATCTCAGCTCTTCCCAAGATTGTGGGGAGTGAATAAGGATTGCATACATCCATCTTTATCCTTTCCCTCCCTGTTCTGGCGCACCTCAGTATTCATCCCAAAATATCTACATATGTAAACGGTTCTTTTTGTGAGTAACATGCAATAAAATAATATAATTATAAAAATGAATAGACAGTCTTGCTGAGATAGTATACAGTACCCAGCAGGAAGAGTGCACCATGGGCATTGCAGTCTTTAATGTGATTTTTGCTAAAAACATACTAAAAGAAAATTATGAACTAGAGCCCTATGTACTTTTATTAACTATAGGACAGATGGCCATTTTCTTTTAGAATTTACTATATTATCTAGAAATAGTTTAATAAAACATAGTTCATAACACAATGAAAAATAATATGAAATGACATTGTCTGTTTCTACCTTACCAACGTTGCAACTGTATTTTTTTTCTTCAAATCAGTCAATTTTGGGTCATTAGAAAGAGTTAGGTAGAGGTCAAACAATAGCTGTTCAGGACTAACATGAAAGGCATGTCTTTTACACTCTGTCCTTTGTCACCTAATTTATAAGTACATAGATGATTCCAAATTCCACTTTGAGAGTGATTTACTCAGCAGTACTTGAATAATCATATCAATAACACTCCTATTTGTGATTTTTTTAAATGGGCACCACTTCACAGCAACCAATATCCAGTACAGCAATTACTATACAATTGGTTCTGTAATTACACTCTAATATTTATCATTAGAGTTAGTTGAATAGAGCAAAAACCTGCTCATGAAAGGTCACTGAATTAGAAATTAGGTGTCAGTTTGACCTGTTCATATACTCTTATTATTCACTGTTCACAATCACTGACAAATATTCCCAGATATCAATATAGCAGAGATGAATTGCTGAGATTAGTGTAACCTGGAAATTAAATTTGTTTCACATTTTTGGAAGCTATGGTTTATAACTTGGGCCATCCAATCAGGGAACAGAAACAATGCCATTTGAATTAGGCAACCAATCACAAAGTTCACACAGTGAATTCCAAATATGGAATCCTTCTGAATATTAAAACTAGAATACATTTTTAAAATCACAATCTGTTTATGGATTATTTGTGAGCACAAAAGGCCTAAATTAATTGAATGAACTGTTTGGACTGAATAGGTTGGCCAACCTAATTGATCATTTTCAGTAGTGGCCACACAAGCTTGCCAGCTTCCTTTGGTAATTAACTAAATATTTGCTAATAGATAATCAATTTATTTCCTATGGGAAGTATGGGAAAGTATAATGGAATATTGCAGATGGAGAGATAGTCATAAATGAAACAGCACATTTTTTCATGGACCTTAGCATGACAATAACATTTACTGTTGCTATCAGGGGCAGATGTAATCAGTGGCGCTGGAACACTTTTAATAGGGGGGTGCTGAAAGCCAGGCCCCTTACTCCTGTCCGCGTTCCCCACACGACCCCCAGAGCTAGGGCCGGGAGCAGGGCCATGTCTCCAGGGGCGGCGGGGGGCAGACCCGGACAAGCATAAGGGAGCCAAGGCTGGGGCCACAGCTGGGAGCGGGGACCCTGGGCCAGCAGCCTGGACCCCGGGCACAGGGCCAGGAGCCCGCATGCAGGGCTGGGATCAGAGCCCCGGGAGCAGGGCCAGCAGCCAGGATCCCGCGTGGGGGACCAGAAGTGGAGCCCCAACTGCGGGGCTGGAAGCCCATGTGTGTGGCTGGGAACAGAGGCCAGGCATGGGGCCCGCAGCCGGGACCCCATCATGCGGGGCCAGGAGCAGAGTACCGCGTGAAACCTGGGCATGCTGCCGCACACCCTGCACCCCTAGCTCCTGCGCCTACAGATGTAACAACAGCTCTTCTGAGCCTAACATGGTTGAGAACACCATCCCATCCCAACTTCCCAGATAATTATTTAGGTGCAACTGAAGTTCCTTTGGGAACAGGGATATCTCCATCGCAGACAGCAGGACCAGCTGAGGAAGGAAAAAAGGGGAGCTTTTCATTAACTCTTATGGGACCATATAAAGTAGCTGTCACAATGGAACCATGATGCTAACACAAAATTAGTTTCACATTTGCATAATATTATTTTATTTTTAGATCACATCTTTCATGTAAAAGAATCCCAGTTGGACAGATTTTGTTCTCAAATAGATGTGTACAAGTTCTACATACTTTAATGGGACTTTTGTGATTTTATCTGCGCACGCAAATTAGCCCTCAACGTACATGCAGGAAGGAGTTGCTTCATCCATCATCTGCCACGAGTGGCAGCTGGTGCCCAGAATAAGAGGTAGTCCTACAAGTAGCTAGTTTCCACACAAGCCTTAGCACATTGATATTTTTAAAGTGACACTCAGACTCAGAAAACACCACCCCACTCCCCAACACACACACATACACAACTTTACCCCCTACAGATACACACCAAGCACAGCAGCTCTCTCAGCTCAGAAATCTTCCTACTTAACTGGTGGCTCTTGAAACATCAGAAGCAGAAGGCAACATGTCGATGTGAGCTGGAATAGCTCATCAAAAAAATAAAATTCTCTGCTCTTTGCCTCTTCCCTGTTTTGCAGAGACTCCAGGGCTGGAAGTTTACGGAATGCAAGTATACACTGTCTTATATGCTATATCCATGGGGCTCATCTCACCAAAGTTGATATTCCCTACTCTGTGCATCCTTCCTCTGCTGTTAACAGTTCATGTTTTATGTGGTCAGAAATCTCCTGGGGACAGCCAAGTGTACTCCATCTAGTCCTCCAGAAGCAGCAGGAGATACTACATCCTACTGTACATGAGCCAAACTACACAGTTGTGACATTTTATTAAGCTTAGTCTCATTAATCCCTATGACCAGACACTGCCATACATACCCCACTGAATTCCAGTCACTTCTGGAGTAGAATGTAGCAGGTATTTCAACACTACACAAAATCTTAAGAGGGAGAGTGAAGAACAGCAGCATATATAACTGAAATTACAGGAAACTATAGGGAGGTGAAATAAGTCTAGGAGCAGCTAACAAACTTTGTCCTTACCAAACGATGCCCCGTTTTGTTTTAATTACAGTAATCCTCTTAATAGAAGTAACTTTTAAGATTTATTTCAAAACAAATGGTCACGAGAAATGCATCTTATTTCGGGCTTCTGGTTTTGGTGCTTTATTGATTTCATTTTTCAGGATGTATTTTTAGCAATTTTTAAGTTTTATATAGCTGTCCAAAAATAAGGGTTTTCAGGGATTTCTCTATCAGTAGGGTCTACTCGGACCAATTAATGTGCAGCATGTTAGTGTGCTTTGGAAATCACCTCCCCTTAGTCCACATTACCTTAGTGTAGAGAAGCCCTTGAATACAGGTAACCCTTTCTGGTGTTTTTCTGGTGTTTATTGGATAAACCCAGATTTCTTTTCTTTCTCTTTTTTTGTACCCAGGTGTTTTATCATTTAAAATCTAAAATCAGATATTCTGATCTTATCCAAAATATAACTCTAACAACACACTATACCTCGTAGTAACATCTTGGGCCTTCTGTATTGATGTAGAGGTTTGACTGGTAACCATTGATACACCACTTTTCACAGTACCTAGGGATTTCCTTGAAGGTTTCACACAAATACTGACCTCTCCCAACCTTGCTTAGCTTGTAAGAACTTGAGAGTGAGCATACTTTAAACAGACCAATGGCCAGCCTAACCTAGTATTCTGCCACTGAGAGTGGCCAATACTTTGAACTAATAAACAAAGCCCCAGGAAGTAGGTTACATAATGGATTAGAGCTGAGCAAAATTTGGAATTTCCATCCTGTGAAATTCAAACAAATTCAACCTTTGATTTCTTTCTGAAATGGGTTCAAAAGTTGCAATATCAAAATTTTCTATGGAATGGAAATTCCACACAATTTCAAATAGGAAATGTCATTATCTTTTGTGTTGACATTTTTGATCAAAATGAAACATTTCAACATTCCTGAAATGCAAATGTTTCATTTTGATTTGTGGGACCACATTGCAACATTAAACTGCTTTTCCCTCTTGCTTTGTGGGACTAGTCATTCCAGCCCCATTCTCTCCTGTGGGCCAGGCTCCCTGTCTGGACTACATTTTCCATAATGGTCCCAGAATAATGTGACTATTATGATGCCCCACCCATAAGAAATTAATTAAGAGATATGGAGCCCAGACCATAGGAGAGAATGGGGGCTGGAACTGGTGACCAGATCTCCCGATTTTTGGGTCTTTTTCTTATACAGGCTCCTATTGCCCCCCACCCCCGTCCCGATTTTTCACATTTGCTGTCTGGTCACCCTACTGGAACTACAACTTCCATAAAGTAATGTGCCATAAGTAAATGCAATGTAATGGTTAAAAAAAAAAAGATACAAAAGGAAACATTTCAGGTCAGTTAAAAAATGATATACTCTAGTTCAGGATGAACTGTCCTTTCACTTTGATTTTTCCTATAAGAAAATCAAAACTTTTTACAAAAAAATCAAAAATTTCCAGAAAATGCATTTTCTGTTGAAAAATCATTCTAAAGGAAAATTCCCAACTGGTTCTAGTAAGCATTATAATCCAAACATTACAGCTAGGAAAACAGAAACAAAAGTTAAATGACTTGCCCACACAGTAGTAACAGAGCCAGGATTAGAAATCCAGGGCTTTTTGTTCATGCTTGTCCTTGCTGCTTAAGGAATTGTATAAATAGTATTATTAGGCCCTTCTGAAATTCTATCCTTCATAATCTTTTTGTGCTTAGTTAGCAAATTTGATTACACTGCTATTCATTCCCTCTTCGAGCTCGTTAATGAATATACTAAACACTGCAAGTCCTATCATAGATAGCCAAACCTGAGAATTGGTCATTTATCCCATGCTTATTTCTTAACCAGGTTTTAATCTGACAGGACTTCCCCTGTAGCTCCAGGCTTACCAAGTTTCTTTAATAGCCCCTTAGGAAGGATTTTGTCAAAAGACTTGTGGAATCCAAAAATAAAGCATATATAACAGTTCTCCTTAGTCCATCATTTTGTTCACTCTTTCAATAAATTCTAACAGGTTATAAAAAGCCACACTAGTTTGTCCCTATCACATTACACTCCTTTTAGAAGCTTTAACATTCTACTTTAAACCATTTCTTAGTGAATTCTCCTGATACCAAAAATAATATTCACCGGTCATTATCTTTAGGATTCACCTTTAAATGTAAGAGTAAGATGTTTGGCCATCCTCCTGGAAAACTGGCTGATTTTTATTGAGATTTTTAACATTGGTATTCTGGTTAGTAGTTCAACACTGTTGGATTGTAATTCATTCAAAACTCTCAGGTGAGTGCCATCCAATCCTGGTGATTTATTGCAATTTAATTTCTTCTCATACCTCTATGAGCTCCACCAACATCTCAGCCTGATATAAGCTGTATATTGGTGACAGCAATAGAAATATTTTCTCGAAAAGTTTCACTAGCCCAGTAATACCCACAATTTACTTACATGAAATCTATATAAACAGTTATGCTGGATTTAGCTTGTATTTAGTACCACTTGATAAAAAACTATTACCAATGTGGTTTACATAAATTAAATAAAGGATATTCCATATGGAAACCATATTTTAGCAGCAACCAATGTTTCATAATGAACACACTGACTTGCGCTCTCTGGGGCAGGCCTTCTCTTGCCTCTCACTGGCTGCACTATTCCTGTGATTTGTCTGCTAATATACTTAGCTCATGAAACCCAAGTAATTTAAATATTCTCACTGTAGTTAAAAAGGGATTAATTTCATCCCATGTTGTACTGGTAACAAGATAATTGGCCTCTTCGAAAAGTAGTACAATAAATTGCCCACATCTATAAGTTATTCCAAACATAGGGTGACAACAGTAATTCACGGCTTGAACATCATTGTTTGTGTAAGTTATTAATGTCTTTTGTCTGTTTTCTTTATAATGCTTAAGTCCCTTTGCTTTGATCTCTGTCATGTAAAATTAATTAACCAACATGCCACAAAGATTCATCCTCTAAGCAGTTTAATATTTTATAAAACCTTTGAGTAATATTGAGTGTTTTTCTGTTTTAATAACCACGGTATCTTTGGGTATGTGAACACTGAAATGTAAACCCAGGGTTCAAACTCAGGCTCAAGCCTAACCCCCCTTCTATCTACACCCATTTCGTGCTAACCCAGAGCTCAGACCCAGGATATCACAACCGCATGGGGGTAGAGGGTCCAAGCTGGGACTCAAGGTTCAAGCCCTCTTGCTTTGAAGTATAGACGCAGTCCCCACTGGACTTGTGCTCTTGAAATCTGCCAAAAATATACCACAATACCGTGGGCCAACTTTCTTTGTCCTCTGTCCAAGTTTTCCTACACAGCACCATGAACAAAGGGCTAGAACAGCCATATTTTGGGAGGGCGCTAGGACATCTGGAATATGGGTGGCTGGACTCAGGCCTGCATACTGCAGTGCAGACACTGAAGCCCCGGGTTGGAACAATTCCTAACCCGGGTTTACAAATGAGTGTAAATGCTCAAGCCTAGGTTAACAAAACAAGGGACTGCTAACCTGAGTTCTATCATCTCTGGCCTTATGTTACACTGTAAACATATCCTTTATGTCTATATTTTACTAGAATTGATATAAGGTGCAAAAATCACTTAGGCTTATGTACCAAGAATCTGAATGAATGTTATATTGCTTTCCTCTAGATTTTAACCTTACAAACTTAATAAAAACTTAATTAGATGTCCTAATAGGTCAAGGCAAGAAAGATAATTTTGCTAACAGGACTTAAAAAGATTCAGCATGAAATCCTGGCCCCTTTGAAATCAATGAGAGTTTTGCCATTGCCTTCAACGGGGTCCAAGAGTTAACTCTCAGTTACGTATAAAATACACTCCAACAGGGAAAAAAGGCTGCTTCTGAAGAGAACACAAAAGAAACTACTGCAACAATAGTGGGTTCCCCTCCTTCCGCTATTTTTTATTGAAAGATTTAAGAGAGAAGAGCAAAGCTTGAAAACATTTACCAGATGCCTACTAGCCAGGGGACTGTGTCTAGTACCAGAGATTAAAAGATGATAGAAAGACAGTACCCTCGTTACAGGTCCCAAGGGAAGTGCTCAGATGAGAAGTCTGCCTGAGTGATTTCATAGAAAATGACAACTTTTTAAACAGAATTTTAAAGCAATCTTACTGAATTTATAATTATGTCCCTGTGCCAGAATTCTAGAGTATGGTTCAAAAACATTCTGGATTCTCTAGAAAATATCGCATTCTCTATTCAATTCTGTATGTTTTCAGAGTAATTTTTCAAGAGCCCTATTGGTTTAACTGCAATTAAGCTCCATAGGACATTTTCATCAGGACAAGCATGCCAACTCCCATGTTGCTTGATACCAGTAGGAATCATACCCAGTATTTCCTACCAGAGTGCAGTCTCTGCACCCTGCCTTAACGTCCAGATTCCTACACGTTTGATAAATCTGTAGCACTCCCTCACCCTGGTAGGAGCAAGAAACAGGTCTTTTAAGGCAGATCCTCAGCTAATGTCAATTGCCATAGCTCTACTGACTTCAGTGGAGCTATGTTGCATGTAGTGCTGTTGTAGCCATTTTGGCCCCACAATATTAGAGAGACAAGGTGGGTGAGGTAATAGCTTTTATTGGCCAAACTTCTGTTGGTGAGAGAGACAAGCTGTCGAGCTTACACAGAACTCTTCAATGGAATTGTGACAGTTATATCAGCTGAAGATCTGCCCCTCCCTCTTTACTCCACTGCTCAAACTTAAGGTAAACTTCCAAACATCTGGTGAATTTCAGTGCTTCTGAGAATTCAGTAGTGAAATGCACCAGATAATTGTCAGTTTGACTATTTCTATCATCTCTGATCCAATCCCTAGATAAAGTTTCCTACTCGCTGCTGGCGAGTGCATTTTTCAGCCTTTGGAGAGAGATGGGATCAAGTGGCCTGAAACCAGGGCTAAGAGCCAGAAACTCCTACCTTCTAATTTCAACTTCTGTGGCTTCTGGCAAGCCAAGAATGCTTTCTGCCTCAATTTTCGCCCTCTCTAAAAATGGCGATATTTACTTACCTATTACTCAGAGTGGCTGAGAGGATTAATTGGCATAGTCTTAATGTTTGCAGAATTACTGATGTTAAAAATCGCTATACAAGTGCTTAAATCAAAATAATTTTCAATGCTAAGCTAGTGTCTAAATATATACTCTTCAACCCAGATCACAGAACTGTAATGGAAAAAGAGCATGTGATATTTATATTTGGACAAGAGATGTAGCTTCAGAAAGGACAATATTTGTCAAGAAATTGAAAAGAGTAGTTCCACTTGCCAACCAGTGTAATTTCAGATAGCAATTCTACCTTTTACCCATAAAAGTAATCAGAAAGGTAGTTCCAGTGTAATCCAGCATACCAGACTGGGATAGTCTTGTCATGTTGTCCAAATCATTCGCACCTTTTTGCAAAGCTTAGAAAGCTATGCTGGACTTTAAAAAAAACAAACAAAAAAACTCCTAAGAACCCAAATTCAGACCACCTTTGCTTACTCAACAAAGTATTCCTGTTCTTCTCACATGCATCACCAAATCACTAGGAACAGTTTTCCAGGAGCAAGCACTTTGTCTGTTTCCCAGCTCTGCAGCTGCAGGATGTACTAGGTCCTGCTCCTAATGCCACTATATTGATGTTTTACTTCAGTCTGCTGATAAGAGAAGTCCAGAATGTAATTGGAACAAGTAGGTTGTTTTTGTTTCTAAATTTTACCATGAGGTAAACTAGGTTAGGTCAATTCCAAGCAGGGGGATAGGGCTTCCCTCAGTAGGGTACCTCACAGTTAAACAAAAGTGCCTTGTCTTCACTTTGTTTTTACTTCAGGATAGCTCACATACCGTAGTCACCCCAAGAGGGGAAAAAAACATCATTTTTTAGCAGTGAAGGCAAGACCTAAGTTGACTATCTCCATAATAGCTGAGCATCAAAAGAAGCAGGTCCCACCCAAGCTACAAATTTTAACCACAAGGTAACCAAGGCAAAGGATGTGTTGTAATAGAACACCTCAGGCTCACTTGTTTTTGTAGTGTTCACAGGCCCATATGCCAAGGCTTTGGCATGATTCAGGAATGTGGTCGCAGTGTCATCAACAGTACAAAATGGAACCACACCGTTAAAGAGATCTCTGATATGGCTGTAACTGTACCATAGATGAGTTCCTGGTAAACTGGAAAACATTTTTTTCCATTGATTCTGCATGTAATGCCTTACCAAATATTTAATTTCATCCTAGATCTCCAGGGCTCTTGTTTTTAGGGCCATGAAGAGTGTACCATCCCAATAACATAAAGGAAGCTTTGTGTAAATATCCAAAGAACTTCTTAGTGTGGGAGATTAAAATTGAAAGAAACCTCCTCCTCCCCAATCCTGACAATTTGAAGACAAAGAAATTATTCTTTGGGGTGGTATTACAAGGAGACCTTAGAAACATTTTCAGTGAATGGGAAAACTAATGTAAATAACTATAATAACAAATGTTTCAATTCTAGAGCACCTTTCATTAAAGGTTTGCAAAGACCTTAAACTAGAGACAGTCATTTCCAATTTACAGATGTAGAAATTAAGGCATAAGGGGTGGAATCCTGGCCCCGCTGAAGTCAAGGGCAAAACTTCCAGGAAGTTAAGTTGCATGGCCTTGGGCAAGTCAAAATTCAATGACACAGAAAAGCTAAGAACATAACCCAGGATTTGTAACTCTAATGGCCCTTTCTCTAATCACTAAACTAAGGGTATGTCTACACTACAAAATTAGGTCGATTTTATAGAAGTTGATCTTTAGAAATTGATTTTATACAGTCGATTGTGTATGTCCCCACAAAGCGCATTAAGTCGGCGGAGTGCATCCTCAGTACTGTGGCTAGCATCAACTCACAGAGTGGTGCACTGTGGGCAGCTACCCCACAGTTCCTGCAGTCTCGGCTGCCCATTGGAATTCTGGGTTAAGCTCCCAATTGGACAAAAGCATTGTTGCGGGTGGTTTTGGGTACATGCCATCAGTCTCCCCTTCCTCCCTCCCTCCGTGAAAGCAACAGCAGACAATCATTTCGCATCTTTTTTCCTGGGTTACCCATGCAGATGCCATAGCACGGCAAGCATGGAGCCCGCTCAGCTCACCGCTGCTATTGTGAGCATTGTAAACACCTTGAGCATTATACTGCAGTATGTGCAGAACCTGGCTAAGAGACGGCAGCACAAGGGCGATTGTGAGAAGGACAAGGACACAGAGGTTCCTGAAAGCACAGGATGTGGCAATTGGGACATCATGGTGGCAGTGGGGCTGGTTGATACAGTGGAATGCCGATCTGGGCCCGGCAAACAAGCACAGACTGGTGGGACCGCATAGTGTTGCAGGTATGGGATGATTCCCAGTGGCTGCGAAACTTTCACATGCATAAGGCCACTTTCCTGGAACTCTGTGAGTTGCTTTCCCCGGCCCTGAAGCGCAGGAATACCAAGATGAGAGCTGCCCTGACAGCTGAGAATCAAGGGGCGATACCCATGTGGAAGCTTGCAACGCTTGACTGTTACCAGTCAGTTGGGAATCAGTTTGGAGTGGGCAAATCTACTGTGGGGACTGCTGTGATTCAAGTAGCCAATGCAATCACTGACGTTCTGCTATCAAGGGTAGTGACTCTGGGAAATGTGCAGGTCATAGTGGATGGCTTTTCTGCAATGGGGTTCCCTAACTGTGGTAGTGCGATAGACAGAACGCATATCCCTATCTTGGCACCGGACCACCTTGCCAACCAGTACGTAAACCGTAAGGGGTACTTCTCTATGGTGCTGCAAGGTACTGGCGGATCACAAGGGACGTTTCACCAACATCAACGTGGGATGGCCAGGAAAGGTGCATGACGCTCGCATCTTTAGGAACTCCGGGCTGTTTGAACAGCTACAAGAAGGGACTTACTTCCCAGACCAGAAAATTACTGTGGGGCATGTTGAAATGCTAATAGTTATCCTTGGAGACCAAGCCTACCTCTTGCTCCCATGACTCATAAAGCCATACACAGGCAGCCTGGACAGTAGTAAGGAGCAGTTCAACTATAGGCAGAGCAAGTGCAGAATGGTGGTCGAATGTGCCTTTGGACGTTTAAAAGCTCGCTGGCGCTGTTTTGCTGACTAGGTTAGATCTCAGCACAACCAATATTCCCATTGTTATTGCTGCTTGCTGTGTGCTCCATAATATCTGTGAGAGTAAGGGGAGACATTTATGGCGGGGTGGGTGGTTGAGGCAAATCACCTGGTGGCCGATTTTGAGCAGCCAGGCACCAGGGCGATTAGAAGAGCACAGCTAGGTGCGCTGCACATCACAGAGGATTTGAAAACCAGTTTCATGACTGGCCAGGCTACTGTGTGAGAGCTCTGTGTGTTTCTCCTTGATGCAAACCCGCCCCCTTTATGGATTTTAATTCCCTGTAAGCCAACCTCCCTCCCCCCTTCAATCACAGCTGGCAAAGGAAATAAAGTCACTATTGTTTTGAAAGCATGCATTCTTTCTTTATTAATTAAAAAAAAAAGTGAGTTAACTGACAAGGTAGCCCGGGTGGAGTGGGGGAGGGGAGAAGAGAAGGACAAGGCCACATTGCTTATTGTAGCCACACCACACTACAAATCAAAACTGTTTGAATTACAGCGTTCTGTTGCTTGGCCATCCTATGGAGTGGAGTGGCGTGGCGTGGCATGGCTGGGTGCCCGGAGCCTCTCCCCACGTTCTTGGGCATCTGGGTGAGGAGGATATGGAATTGGGGAGGAGGGCAGGCGGTTATACAGTAGATGCAGTGGCGGTCTGTGCTCTTGCTGGCTTTCCTGCAGCTCCACCAGATGCCTGAGCATATCCGTTTGCTCTCCCATTAGCCCCAGCATTGCATCCTGCCTCTTCTCATCGTGCTCACTTAATGATTTCCTGGCCTCTGCCACTGAATGCCTCCATGCATTCAGCTGTGCCCTATCAATGCAGGAAGACTGCATGCGCTCAGAAAACATGTCACCGTGAGTGCGTTTTTTTCGCCTTCTAATCTGAGATAACCTCAGGGACAGAGATGATAGGGGGAGCATAGAAACATTTGCACCTGTGGGGAGATAAAAAGGGAGAGTAAAATTTAAGATGATACATTTCTGAGAACAAAAGGGAGACTCTCACAGTGAATCAAGCAATTCACAGCAGACAGCACATGCGCTTTAGATACAAGGTCACATTTTGCCTTTTATATTAAGCACCTGCCGGTACGGTGACACATCACACATGGCTGGGCAACAGAATTCAGTTTCCAGGCAGCCATGGTAAGCCAAAGGATACATGGGGTTGGCGTCTAACGCCTTCATAACATGTGGGAATGGTTTCAAACTGCAGCACCCTCCTTTCCCATAGCAAGCAATGCCAGTTGGGTTTGCCATTTAAAAGGAGGGGCTGTGGTTTTTGAGTGGACGTGCAGCACAAATCTCTCCCCATCCCACCGCATGACTAATCCCTTCACCCCTCACCCTGACACATGGCTATTCTCAGGGATGATCCCTTTTAGCCAAGCCTAAACAGCCCAGCATGACCGGGGTCCTTTTACTACTCCCTTACAAAAATTCCCCTATTTCAACCAGGTGACCATGAATGATATCACTCTCCTGAGGCTAACAGAAAGATAAAGACCAAATGTTGCTTGAATGGACCAAAATCCAGGACCATTCGCTGCCATGCTTTGTGCTGCAATGATTCCAGACTACTTGCTACTGGCTTGGCGTGGTAAAGTGTCCTGCCATGGAGGACGAAATAAGGCAGCCCTCCCCAGAAACCTTCTGCAAAGGCTTTCAGAGTACCTCCAGGAGAGCTTCATGGAGATGTCCCTGGAGGATTCCCGCTCCATCCCCAGACATGTTAACAGACTTTTCCAGTAGCTGTACTGGCCACGAATGCATCCCAAGTCTTCAGGGCAAATCAAACATTAAACACTATTGCTTTTAAACCCTGTACTGTAGTTACAAATGTGTACTCACCAGAGAGGCCTTCTCCGCCTTCAGGGTCGGGGATCCTGCCTTGGGTGGGTATTGAACTCCAGGGTGATGAAAAGATCCTGGCTGCCGGGGAGAATGGATTCTCCGCTTGCCTGCTGCGCATTCTCCTCCTCCTCCTCTCCCTCATCCACAAAATCCTCCTCCGTGTTGTGTGAGACTCCCCCTTTGCAGGTGTCCACAGACAGTGGTAGGATCCCTCCCTAGAATGCCTTGCAGCCGATCATAGAAGTGGCATGTATGGGGCTCTGACCCGGAGCGACCGTTTGCCTCCTTTGTCTTTTGGTAGGCTTGCCTGAGCTCCTTAACTTTCACACGGCACTGCTGTGTGTCCCTGTTGTAGCCTCTGTCCATCATGCCCTGTCTGATTTTGGCATATATATATTAGCATTTCTTCTTTTTGATCGGAGTTCTGCCTGCACAGATTCTTCTCCCTATACAGCAATCAGATCCAGCGTCTCCCGTTTGGTCCATGTTGGAGCTCGTTTGTGATTCTGGGGGGACTGCATGGTCACCTGTGCTGCTGAGCGCGCCATGCTGACCAAACAGGAAATGAAATTCAAAATTTCCCAGGGCTTTTCCTGTGTACCTGGCTAGTGCATCGGAGTTGAAAGTGCTGTCCAGAGCGGTCACATTGGACACTCTGGGACAGGGCCGGCTTTAGGCCGATTCAGCCGATTCGGCTGAATTGGGCCCCACGCTAAGAGGGCCCCGTGCTGCAGCTCTCCACCCTGCCCCCAGCTCACTTCCCCCTCCTCCCCTTTCCCATGAATGCTCCGCCCCCTGCTCCTTCCCCTCCCCTGCTTCCTGCGAATCACAGGTTCACGGGAAGTCTGAAAAGAAGCAGGGGCGGGCAGGCAGCACCAGATAACCAGGGGTGGTGGGGGACGCGAGAAGGGCTCCGGGGAGGCACAGCCTAGTCCGGCCCCGGTTCCGGCTGAGTGCGCCGGCCCGCGGCTCCGGCCCAACCCGCGGCGCGGCTTCGGCTCCGGCCCCCCGGCGCGGCTTCGGGTCTGGCCCCCCCGGCGTGGCTTCGGGTCCAGCCGCCAAGGGGCTCTGGGCCGGACCCAAGCCCGGCAAACACGGCCGGAGTGCGGCTCGATTCCTGGGAGCGGGGCTTGCAGCAAGCCCCGCCCCCAGGAATTGGGCCCCGCTCTTGCTAAAGCCGGCCCTGCTCTGGGATAGCTCCTGGAGGCCAATACTGTCGAATTGCATCTGTACTAGCCCAAATTCGACCAAGCAAGGTCGATTTTAGAGCTACTCCCCTCGCCGGGGAGGAGTACAGAGCCCTTTAGGTCGACGGAACTGGGTTGGTTGTGTAGATGCATTCATTATAAAATTGACCAAACGCGGCTAAATTCGACCTAACCCCGTACTGTAGACCAGGGCTAAGTTCCTTCTCATACAAAGCTGATACCATGTCAGGCAAGTAGTGTAGGATGGGCACTGTTAAAATACTAAGGTTTTAACCTCAGACTGTAACTAGTACCGGGTGAACAGTTTGGATACACCTCTAGAAGTGGCAATCTGAATCCAAAGCTAACCTTCTCTGAAACTCTTTGGTTGACAAATGAGTCTGGAAAGCCTACAAGAATAGACTCTTATGAGATTTCTAATAATTTCTCATCTCAGACAGGGCTGAAAATATCATAAATGCTTCCTCTAAATGTGTTGAAGCTCTGGCTTCTTCTACCAGCTCAGAAATGGTTGAGATGTCAAAGGCTCATGCACACACAAGACAGCTAACCAAACATGCTCCAAAAATATTTGGGTTCAGATAGAGTTTCAGATCAGCTCCTAGTTTATTTGAACTGATTCTACTCTTTAAGGAAGGGACAGTCTTTTTGTCCTGTGTTTTGTACAACACCTAGCAAGATATTCCTGGTTCATAATAACAACAACAACCTGTTGACAGCACATACAGACAAGATGTCTTATGCTTTCTTATTTTAGGGCTTACAATTGTTTTCTGAAATTTTTCAAATTCAGTAAGTTTCATAGAAAATGTTTTGCACAGATCTAGTTATAATGGAAATGCTGACAGATCTCTAATTATAACAATGTTATTGTCAGAGTCTGCTACTACTGGAACAAGATTTGATTACGTTCATATTTTTCTAACTTTAAATTTCAATGTTCTGCTACTAATTACAAATGTCAAAAACAGAACAAAAGCTCACTTGCTTGGCTTGTTGACTTCTGCACACATGTCAAACACACAGAGTTCATTAATGATTTCAAGGTTCCAGAAATGATAGCAATCTCTAAAGCAGCATTGTTCATTATTTTATTATTCCTTTTCAGATTAGCATCTTTCTGTATTGAAAATACTGCTTGGTTCAATTTCTTAATTCACAATACATATCAAATAAATAATTTTACACTTTGTGAAAGTGTAAATGAAAGTCCCATAAAACTATCTGGGTTCTATATTTAAAATAAAAAACAAAACAAAAAAACATACTAAGCCCTAAATTAAAGCAAACATGAGCCAGTTTTCCTGAATTGCACCTCATCAAGGTATCATTAGAAACACAAACTTAGCATGCACACTAACTAGAGGTAGTTAAAAAACAGCAAGCCAGTGCCATGCTCCTCTGAGATAGAGAATGAAGACCTCTGCTCTTCTCTGTCCTCTTTATGTAAAGATGTCTTTTCTGGGTGAGAAAAACAATAGCAAGGCAACAATGAATAACCAGCTGTCTGTAAAGAACAAGAGAAAGATGTGATTTCTACAACAAAGTTTAAGATATAGAATAGAATGTGCATAAACATTTACTGAACACAATAAATAGCCTGTGTATCAATTACTGTAATTTTGGTGATAGCCATGTGTAGTGTTTCCTCCCACCCCTTTTTTAGGTTGTGTGTGAAAGGCCCTCCCAAATAGCAACCACACACAAAGTGACTGTCAAATTCCCCCAAACCAGAGGAAAATACTCTTTCATTTCTAGTAATCTAAGGTGTAACTTAACAATAGCAGGAAAACCATTTTCAGACAAAAGTGTGATTGATGTGAACAGAGCAGCAAAATGAGGACAGACTCATGCATGGAATTAAGTGAGAAACCACAACTTTTATTAAATTTTAACACAAAGCAGGAGTGCCACCCACTCATTACCCATACTCTCCTATGCCAGACATTTAATTGGTTCTAGTACGGCGGTTACAGGGCTCCTTACCATATAACCCGTAACTGGTGCCAGGGCTACTTACCATATAACCCGTAATGTGGGGTAGGCTCTCCTCAATCTACCTGCCAGAACTCAGCTCTCCTGAGCCCTACCACCCTCAATCCTCCATGACTGAGACAAAAGGTGCAGCAGGATGGGGACCTCAGCCCACAAGGTCTCATCTGGGCCCATAAAGACTACAAGGTCTCACCCTATCGCCTGAAACCAAGGCCCACCACGAATACCCCAGTTTTTTTACTTCTAGGAACAGTTCATTTTATTCTCTTAACCACACCGGAAACTGGCCGCAAGTTGCGACACATAAACAACTCCACCCCAGTTAGGCACTAAGCACATTCCTACTTAACTTGCTGTGACTTGCAGGTGCTGCAAGGAAGGCAAAAAACACTCTGGTCCTCTACCAATTTGGCACATGGGAGAAAAAATTACTTCCTGAGCCCTTAAACAGGCAGTTCGCTAGACCCACAGCATCTGTCAGGTTGGGTTCCCATTCCTAGTCAGAGTGGGTAGGGTGAGTTGCTGGAAAGGAGCCAAAAGATGCTCCAAATGGCATCTGCGCTGAGCTAAATCCTTGGAGCTGCGGAATGCTGGCCAATGAACACTTCAGCTGGCCAATGGGCACCAGAGACTCCCGGAAAGGAGTATCTCCCTCCCTTGCCACTAGGACTGTCCCTGTTTCACCCACACATTGATGCAGATGGGTGGCCTTTTTAAGTACACAGTACCTCATTAACTTACTCTACACAATAATTAAAAAGACCAATTCTTGAAGATACATAAGGACTAGCAATTTCTAAGGGGAACTAATTTTAGGCAAACATACTGAAAGACATGTGGGGTATTTGAAGCTGGTACTTGGATTGTTCTTCCAGTAAATTTAAATGTTGTTGAGGCAATTTGTGAAACTGTGACCACACTGTGCATGAATAAATTCCCTAGAATTATTTCACTTCTGTTATAGGATCTAATTCTGCCTGTGTTCCTACTGGCTCACACAGAACTCTTGCAAGCAGACAGTTGACATTTCCTCACCCAATTTTGGCTCCTCCCTACAACACATGAAGAGACTCAGCTTTACAAGCTCCGTGCCATGCAAGACATAGAACTCAGGACAAAGCCTAGAGGTCATTTAATATGGTCCACATATGCCCCTCAACAAGGCAATGGGAAATGCACACTCATTGTCACACGAATTATTTATGCTCATGATGGGAATAATCAATGAGGAGTACGAGCATTTGTAGTCAGAATATTGTTACGTGTTAGCGATGCCTTTGCTGTGTTAATGCACATAGGTTCTGGAATTCTTTACACAATAGGCCAGAATTGGGTACATAATTTTCACAGAAAACCAGATTACTGTAAATGGTACCAATACTATGAAAATATTTTCAACCATTTTGAAACAACTTTGGGTTTTTTCTCAGAATGTTAAAAAATACCCTCATGTTTAAAAAATATTCTTCAGATACCCCAAACTGTAACATTTTAAATGATGTAATTAGTCTTGTAACAGCAACACATAATGCAAAGGAAGAAATCTAACAGTAATTAACAACTTAACCGCCTCTTCTTTTCAATCAACAGATTGAAAGAGATACTTGGTTTTCTGGTTTGTTTGGGTTTTTAACCTCTTTTTAGAAAAAAAGTATACTCACTTTGATGGGGTGGTTTTATAAAGAGCAGAATAAAGTCAGCTGTTGATAAATTAATCTTTGGACAGATCAAGAACTGTGACTCAGATCCTCCTCCTCTGCAGATAAACCTGCAGGAAGGCCTTATGCAGGTTTCCCCTCTGCAGAGATTCCCTCCACTATCATAATCTCAACGGAAGGGCAGGTTTTCATCCTCATGGAAGTGTGAGGGGGCCCTTAGCAGTGACAGTGCATTTTCCTCCCTACCAACAGGTGGCTCTTTTGCAGCCATGTTACTGGGAACTTCTCCAGGCAGAAAGTACTCTGGGACCCACAGGCCTGGAGAAGGGATTACATACAACCACACCAGTTCTCATCTGCTCCATCCCCAGCTGGCCTACTCCCCACCACCTCTCCTAGCATAGAAACAGGACCTTATGAAAAACCCCACAGGAGAATATAGATAAAGATGGTGCTGTGGAAGGCTGAGCCCCAATTCTCAGTGAAAGATTAGAGGTGGGGGAGTTATTCTGCTTGGGGATCTGGCTCTCTGTGGCTAACAGAAGTAAAATACACCTCCGTATACTCAGCATCATTTAAGTTTCGAACAAGGTTTTCTCTACTTTCTAAGCAGAATAATATTCTTTCCTTTGCTTAGACACAAATATAAAAATCTCCAAAACTCACCCATATCTGCCTATTTATTGGAAAAAGTATGATTTCTCTCACCATAAGCAAATACTAAAAGTAGCCGTTACTAAGCAACATTTATCATTCAGTTTAAACCTGCTCATCAAAGTTAAGATTTCTCATAATGTTTCGTAAGACAAGATAAACATTGACCTTACATTTATAGCACTGTTTTTATAGGTTGTTAGTAGAAGAGCACTGATTACTTTTGGGAATATTAGACATTAGCATAGCTGTTTAACTTCTTTGGTCTGCTTCTATGATTATGTATTCCTAAGCTTTTGTAGTAGAAACAAAGAAAGAAAAGTAGAATGACCTAAATGGAGGAGACGCACCAAAATAGTGAGTAAGAGACAAAGGACTTGACTTTTGAAGAGGACTGGTGATTTTGGGTGCGCTTTAAAAGAGGATGATTTTTAGAGAGCGAATACATAGCACTATCTGAAAATCAGGCCCCTAAGGTTGAAATTGGGCACCAAAAAACAACTAGTCAGTCTTGAAAATTTAGGCAACAGTTCAACAAGGTCAAACAAATGGTTTTCCTTTTTATTAAATGTATGGATTCTGAGCAAAGGTATAGCCACAATTTACTTTTGTCCTAACTTAAGTGGATGTTTTTCCTCAAGAAAAAAAAGGAGTAAAAGACTCAGTTGAAACCTCAGGATTTGGTCCAGTTTTCACTTGGTTGTTAACACTCTGATGTAGGGTTTCAGACCCACGCACTCTGATATTGTGCTAAAGCATATGAAGCTGAAAATGAAAGTGACAAATCTATTATCTTTGACTAGGCACTGAGATGCCTGGAGTAATAAAACAGCACAATTGGTCAAAAATAAATTAGATTTTTAAAATTATTTCATATTTAATAATCTCTTGAGTTATTAATAATTAAATGTAGTGAGAAAATATTTAAAATATGCATATAATATTCAACTTGGCATTTCTTTGAGTGTTTTGTCTGAGTGAGGGAGAACTGAACAACAGAGTCAGTTAACACCCCAGGACCTTTTCACAGTATTTGTCAAAGTGCGTGATTGCAATAGGAATAAGGACCTCAAGATTAGGCCCCTGGCAATCAATAGGAATAGAAATGGTTGATTATTTCTTCTAGATTTTGTAAAATGTTGCCTAAAAAGCTCACAAGTCTCATCACTTTAAAAACAAAAACAGCCTCTCAGACTTCCAAAAGCAGGAAGTGACATGTATGAAGTCAATTACTCTTCTAGACACGATCCTTTTAAAAGTCTCACCCTATGGCCAAATTCTGAGAAGTTCTGAGCATTTCCATCTCCCACTGAAGTCAATGGAAATTTCAGCTAGTGCTCAGCAAATCTCAGAATTTAGCCTGACATAATTAGGGGCATATCACAGTACAATGTGAAGGCTATGCTGAGCTCAGCTACCAAAGGACACAAAGGTAAGTGTCAAATTGTACTTTCCATTTATTGTGGTGTAACAGAGCAGAATTTGGTCAAAAGCACACAAATGTCTATGTTTAAATATGTTTTAGCAAGAGCAAATGAGAAATTGCTAGGCCTTTTTCTTTTAATTTGGTAATTGGTGCACATTGCAGTAATATCCCAAAGGCCCTGTTAAAGATTGAGACCCCATTGTGGCAAACACTGTACAAACACATAGGAAGACACAGCCCCTGCTCCAACCTTACAATTGGAAAAGACAAAATGCCAACAAAGGGCCACTGTTGGCAAATGTCATGTTAGTTCCATTGTTTTATATTATATATTAAAAATATTGGGGTTCAGGGGAGAGGGAGAGAGGAGGCCAGGACAGGAGCATGGGAATAGGAAAAAAGGAACAAAAAGACATAAGAGGGTGGGGGTTGGCAACACAGACAGTTGGGAGAGAAAAGAGCCTATGAAAAGACAAGAGGGAGGGACGGTGAGAGCCCTGAAAGACAGGGAGAATGAGGCCAGCTGCAGAAGGACTCTGATTAAGAGGGGAGAGAGGAGAGATGAGCAGTCAGTCAGTCATCAGCAGAAAGGGAAGAAAGAATCTCCACAGATCAAAATGAAAAAAGTGAAAGTCTCTTATAGGGGATGGGAGTAAAGGTCTGGCTCCACCCTCAGGAGCATTTCTCTTCCTGCCCCAGTGCACATGGCTGGGAGAGGCAAGGGCTGTGTGCGGACTGTTTCCTTCTGGAGCAACCCCTTCCAGGGATAATGCCCCTTTTCTGGGGCATCAAATACTGCCCTCGCTCCTGAAACCAAGAAGACGTGCACTTAAGCACTTACTACATATATGTTCATATGGGAGGAAACACCTTTACATTCCAAAGTCAAGGTCCTAATATGGACCTGAAGTATTATAGTGGTTTATCCACATCCTATCAAAATATATTATATTTAACAACGGTTAAAAGGTTTGCATTATTACAGAATATAACAACACTATAACAATTCCTTTTCCTGGTAATCTAAGGATTAGGATCAGCTGTCACAAAATGAACAGTCACTAAAAGCAACTGGATTGCAATAGCTCATTAGAGCATAATTAGTAACAATGTCGCTAAAAATGTGTAGTAATGGTTAATATGAATCCATCAACTAAACTGTATTAATGGTGTTATTTGTCAACTGTCCAAGTATTGCTGGAAGCCCAAAGAAGAGCCGAGAACTACCTTCTTATTTACTGAATCCATACAAGTGATCCTTTAGCGTATATTTCTAAGGGGCTCAATTCAGCAATCCTCAGCACACTGAACTCCCATTTACATCAATGGCCTGCACGTACACACATACACAGGAGCAATGTCCTACAGCATTCTGTTAAACAGAATTGGACAAATATCTAAAAATATTTCTTTGAATGTCTGCTCAACCAAAATCCTGAATTTACTCTGCATATGTTGGTGCCCCTTTCGTATTCGCTTTCTGTGGACATTCTGGTGATTATATTTCCTGGCAGGAATGCTAGCAGAACAGAGAACTGAATATGAAGTGAATGTTGGTGCTCTAGAAAGGGGTTCCCCAAATGTGGGCTTTTTTAATAGGGCATTGCAACACAATATAATTGTCTCATGAGGAAATATCATAAGATTCAGGCTGCTGAATTTCCTTTAAGTTTGGCATCTATCAGCTTACCTGAACATGATTGGCTCAGATGAGCCTGGATCGTTTCCCTGAACCATAAAACGTAAGTTCACCCCTTAGAACGGTAATGTTTCTATACCATCAGCCAAATAAATGTTAGACGAAAAAAGTGATGTATATACACACTACAGCTACAGTCTCTGAAGGATTAAAAAGGGTATTTTTTATTAATATAATGACTTTCATCCCAAAGTATTTCAAAGCTTTTCACAGACACAACTGGATCAGACAGTACAAGCCCACCTAATAAATATATCACTGAACAACAGAGCGATTAGATGTAAGTTTGGCCGAGGACGATGGCTCTTATAAAATGTACTACTGGATCTTTGGGCTTTATTCTCTGAATCAGGAGCAAAACGTTAAAATTAACAGAATTACCGTAAATGGGCACAGCACGGGTGTGAGAAGAGAATGAGAGCCTTAATGTCCACAGAAACAGGCAGGGCCTTATTTTTAAGGTCTCCTTTGAAAGGTTTCCTGACACAGTAAACTGCACAGTAATCAGTTCATCTACCCTCTGAAGGGCTGAGAGAGTGGATCCTGTTGTGATTTGAAACTGCAATTCCAGGGAATACAAGCATTCTAAAACTCAGGCTGAATCCTGAACTCTTTTTGCAGTCCTTGTTCAGGTAACACCCTGGCTTCAGGATTTGGTCCCTGTTGTTTAGACCTGTAAGTCATCCCCCTCCAGGTTAGTCTTCTTGGGTTCTAATACCGTATGTGCTGTAAACCAGAGAGGAACAGAAAATGTGCAACGGCATTAGAAGCTGCAGAATCTCTTTAAAATCCAAAGCAAAAAACTGATGTATGTGGATTTAGAACGACAATGGATTTTACTTTCCAGCGATTTTTAATCGGGTACATAGGGTATTAATGGGGCTGTCTTGTTTAAATTATGTGAAAATCTGAGATGCACAGTGCATAAATGCAGGTAAAATAAGGCCCCTATAGATTAGTGCCAGTCACTGAAATGTTTACACATTCCAGGTAAAATATTCCATTGTTATAAATTCTGTAAAGACTAATTAAAGAGTTTTCAGAGCTTTACCTTCCAGTCTGTGTAACGGAGACTTTTTACGTCTGACCTGCAGGAATAAAATATCCTTGACTGCTGAACTGCCTGCCTTCACAGTAGAAAAATATTATTTTAAAAACTATATTAGATCTCTTTATAGTATGCTAATAGCTAAGCCATTCTTAAATCATAAAAATGGCTGTTTTCAGGTTTTAGCCTGGTTTCGGAAAACCTCTAGAACCTTTTCATTTGGGTGGATCTATTAGGCAACATGTTATAACTAGCTCTTTTTATTTTACAATCAACTTAAAAGTTGGGTTCAAAGTTGGCTTTAAAAGTTCCATATGCCAAGTAAGTTACTCATACAATTGTGTTTATTCAGAGACAGATTCTGTTCTCAGCCGCACAGTTTAAGCGGCTGGAATAAATCTACTGAAATCAACAGGGTTATTCTAGATTTACTTTGTTTTATCTGTAATCAGAATTTGACTCAATGGACCAAATTCAGAGATGACAGAAATGGTGGAGAAAGTTTCATGTTGTAAGATGAGCATGAATGTTTTAAACCTGTCAGTGTGTACATCTACAGTGCAATAATAATAATAATAATAATAAAAAAATCCCATGGCAGCAAGCTATAGAGCCTGGATCAACTGACTCGGGCTCGCGGTATGATGCAAAAAATAGCATTGTAGATTTCCCCGCTCAGACTGGAGCCCAGGCTCTGAGACCCTCCCCTCTTTGCCAGGTTTCACAGCCTGGGCTCCAGTCCAAGCGGGATAGTCTACACGGCTATTTTTAGCCTCAAAGCACAAGCCATGTGGGACTCTGGGAGTCACTGCCATAGGATTTGGGTTTTTTTTTGCTGTGTAGATGTACCCAGGATTAGTTACATCCTGAAGGGAGCAGAAAGACATTGGTAGCAGCAAACGAATCAAAGGAAGATGGTGTAACAAAGTGCACTAGAGATTGCTTATTTACACCTTCCTGTTGACTAGTTTTCCTCCTACAGTCCCCTTCCTTCATTCACACTTATACCAACTTACTCTCATATACTAATTTACGGATATGTGATTTATATCACGAATTATATCATAAGCATCACGTGTACAACTTGCCCAGCACAAGATAAGAAATTAAAATTCTAATTTGCTGAGTTTTAGTACATTGGAGAGAAGGTCAATCATCATTTTAGTTCCTTACATATTGTAATATGACTCTTTTCAATTTGTTTTGTATATATTTCATAATATAGATATTTCAGCCTATTTCTGAATGACTTGAACACACAGAAATAGAGCAAATGTGTCATGTGCTATGAAAAAGAGCACATCACAAACCAAATTTGACCCATATTATTCACCTTTCAACTTTTATAAACTGTAGGATTTCATTATATTGTTATTTTGGGTAGATAGACAATTTTTTTTAACCAAAAATACCACTAAACTAAGGAGACTTGGAATTTATCATTTCCAACCACCCACTTGGCCAATGAACTAAACAGTATTCCCAGTTCTCTGGCAGATCATGGCAGGTAGCTCATTAGATTGTTCTTCACGTTAAATTACTGAAAAGGGTGATGTATTTATAATACCTCTTGCAATGCTATAAAATGGCTCATCAATCTGTTTTATTCAAGGAAAGTCCACATAAGGCCACTAGTCTGTTACTGGCAATAAACCTTGGGTGCATTTTCAAAAGGCCTGCATATTAGATAGTGATTTATAGTCCCTGTCCAAGAAATCAAACTTGACACTAACAAGGCACGGGATAACTCAAGTGACACTTTCAAAAGCAATATAATTCTGAAAGTACATCATCTGAGTATTACACACACTAAGAGAAGGAAAACAGAAGAATATCTTATTTTTCAAGAGAGCATACACTTGGAGGAAAAAATAACCCTCCATTCATTTTTATATCTATTTCCTTTTTGTTTTTTAAAAAATTTAATATAGTATCCCACTTGGTTTGCTGTTGTGTGTTAGGCTTTGTCTACACTGTCAACTGAATGACAAAACTTTTGTAGTTTACAGGTGTTTAAAAAAGCCCCCCCCGAAAGACAAAAGTTTTGCTATGGCAAGTGGCAGTGTAAATGGCTTGTTGTCAGCAGGAGTGCTCTCCTGTCGACAATGCGAACCCCACTCGTAGCGGGTGGAAGTATTTGTCGGCAAAAGTACCAACAAACAGCGTTTACACTGCCTGACTTTGTGTGGACAAAGCCTTAGATGCAGATTGCTCCTACTGCACTCCTCCCTATCTATCTTGTGACTTCACAGTGTACTGTCGAAAAGAATCGGTTGTATCATCTAGGTACTGTCTATATCTTTGTATCTCATACAGCACTGAGCACATCATCAGGGGCTTAATAAACAACAACATGGTCTGCTTTTTAAAGAGATGCTGACAGCTAGTTTAAAACCAAAATGCAGGTTTAGAGGGGTTTTTAATACAGCCTAATATCAATATAAATACTTCCATGTAATTGTTTTTTCAGTGTCAGTGCAAACAGTTTTTTTTTTTCTATTTAGGTTTTCAACACTACAAAAAATATTTAATGACAATAATACTGTGTGGGTGTATGAAGAACAGAAAGGGAAACTCCAGTCTAATTATGCTCTGTAAACTGAGTGAAATGCGAAAAATAAACAGGATAAAGGAAATCTTTTCCCCCTCTAGCTTTAACAATCTAAGTGGTAATACTGGTGTGACACTACGCCCCATATTCTTCATAGAAATATTGTTATAATATGATTATATCTAAGATGTATTTTATGCAAGATGAGTCTTGTGAGATGTCATTGGAAAGGTTGTGATTTACTGAATATGATTATCCTATTTGTATGCATGTATCATTTTTGTATCTAAAGTTAGGAATGTTGACTATAACAGAAAATAACAGACAATAGACAATAAGACAATAACAAAAAGACAATAACAGAAAATGTGGAAATGGCAGAGGTGCTTAATGACTTCTTTATTTTGATTTTCATGAAGGTTGGTGGTGATTGGATGTCTAACATAGTTAATGCCAGTGAAAATGAGGTAGGATCAGAGTCTAAAATAGGGAAAGAACAAGTCAAAAATTACTTAGACAAGTTAGATGTCTTCAGATCACCAGGTCCTGATTAAATGCATCCTAGAATAATCAAGAAGCTGACTGAGGAGATATCTGAGCCATTGGCAATTATCTTTGAAAAGTCATGGAAGACAGGAGACATTCCAGAAGACTGGAAAAGGGAAATATAGTGCCAATCTATAAAAAGGGGAATAAGGACAACCCAGGGAATTACAGACCAGTCAGCTTAACTTCTGTACCAGAAAAGATAATAGAGCAAATAATTAAGCAATCAATTTGCAAACACCTAGAAGATAATAAGGTGGTAAGCAACAGTCAGCATGGATTTGTCAAGAACAAATTGTGTCAAACCAACCTGATAGCTTTCTTTGACAGGGAAACAAGCCTTGTGGATGGGGGGGAAGCGGTAGATGTGGTATCTCTTGACTTTAGTAAGGCTTTTGATACTGTCTTGCATGACCTTCTCTTAAACAAACTAGGGAAATACAACCTAGATGGAGCTACTATAAGGTGGGTGCATAACTGGTTGGAAAATCGTTCCCAGAGAATAGTTATCAGTGGTTCACAGTAATGCTGAAAGGCATAAAGAGTAGGGTCCCGCAGGGATCGGTTCTGGGTCCAGTTCTGTTCAATATCTTCATCAATGATTTAGAAAATGGCATAGAGAGTACACTTATAAAGTTTGTGGATGATACCAAGCTGGGAGGGGTTGCAAGTGTTTTGGAGGATAGGATTAAAATTCAAAATCATCTGAACAAACTGGAGAAATGGTCTGAAGTAAATAGGATGAAATTCAATAAGGACAAATGCAAAGTACTCCACTTAGGAAGGAATAATCAGTTGCACACATACAAAATGGGAAATGACTGCCTTTGACGGAGTACTGCGAAAAGGGATCATGGGGTCATAGTGGATCACAAGCTAAATATGAGTCTGCGCTGATTAGGCCCCAACTGGAATATCATGTCCAGTTCTGGGTGCCACATTTCAGGAAAGATGTGGACAAATTGGAGAAAGTCCAGAGAAGAGCAACAAAAATGATTAAAGGTCTAGAAAACATGACCTATGAGGGAAGATTGAAAAAATTGGGTTTGTTTAGTCTGGAGAAGAGAAGACTGAGAGGGGACATAACAGTTTTCTAGTACATAAAAATTTTGTTACAAGGAGGAGGGAGAAAAATTGTTCTTCTTAACCTCTGAGGATAGAATAAAAAGCAATGGGCTTAAATTGCAGCAAGGGAGGTTTAGGTTGGACATTAGGAAAAACTTCCTGTCAAAGTGGTTAAGCACTGCAATAAATTGCCTAGGGAGGTTGTGGAATCTCCATCATTGGGGATTTTTAAGAGCAGGTGGGACAAACACCTGTCAGGGATGGTCTAGATAATACTTACTCTTGCCTTGAGTGCAGGGGACTGGACTAGATGACCTCTTGAGGTCCCTTCCAGTCCTATGATTCTATCTGTACTACAAAAGTCTTTGCACCCGGGGAATGTCCACTAGACAGAATGCAATCAGTCTGGCTGGCTAGCTGGGGACAAGTCAATGGACCATTAGGGAGGACAACAGGTCTCTGAAGATGCTACTCTCCCACCTTTCTGGGATGCTACGAACGGCCTTTGACTCAGGCTGCTTTGACACTGCAGGATCATGTGATCATGTCACCTGGTACTGGACTCCATGATAGAATACCAGTATTTTTCCACTGAGGGGGGGGAGGTGACCACACTGGAAAACAAAGGGTTCCTGCCATATGTAAAATCTATTTAAGGCAGGAGAGTGACTTAATCACTGGTCATTCTTCACTGAATCCCCACCCAGGATGACTGTTGGAAACGTCTAAGAAACAAAGACAAGGGGGATGGGGGGGGACTGAACCCAGGCGAGAGGGTGTCTGGCCTGTGAAAGAAATACCGTAGTTTTAAGCTGCAAGCAAGAGCAGCTTGCCTTCAAGAACCTCTGCAATCTGCCTAAAACAACATTTAGGGTGAGAAATTGCTAGTTATAACCAGTTTCTTTAATATATTAAGCTTAGCTTGTGTGTTTGTTTCATTTGCTAGGTAATCTGCTTTGATCTGTTTGCTATCCCTTATGATCACTTAAAATCTGTCTTTTGAAGCTAATAAACTTGCTTTTTCTAAAACCACTTTGTGGAATTCATAATGTGCGGGGGGGAGGGAAGCTGTGCATATCTTCCTCCACACTGAGGAGGGAAGCGGATTTCAATCTTACGCTGTACAATTCTCTGTGCAGCGCAAGATGATACAATTTGGGGTTTACACTCCAGAGGGGGAGTGCACTTCTCTAGCTGAGTCTTCCCATGCAGAGCTGATTTCAGTGTCTGTGTCTTTCTGCAGCTGGGTGTCTCTCTACCTGTGTGTGCTCTAGAGGAGGCTTGAGGGTCCACTTCAGCAGGATACTGTAAGGGAGCCCAGGCTGGTGGAACAGGCAGATTCAGTGGTACCCCAGTACATCAGGTGGCACCCCGGAAATGGGGGAGGGGGGGAACAACCCATCACAAGTGGTAATGCTATTTTAAAATTTTTATTTTGTGTCCCTTCAAAAGTGAATATTTTGCAAAATGTCATAGAAAGTATTAATGGGACACAGCCATCCTGAAATCTAATCAAGTTAAAAAAAAGAATAAAAACTAGTTTCTGACACTACTCTTGACTCTCAGTGCCTCTACCAATTTCTGCTTTTACGAAAAGATTTTCACATTATTCTGATGTTTTTCTCTCTCACTTGTGTGAAGAAAGGAAAACTAACTAGAAAAGGGAAACATTGAAACTGACTATACAAAAAGTGCTTTTGAATGCATAAAGCAAACAATCTGAAAAAGAGCAAGTTTCCTCCAATATCTTTCAATGACAGCAACGACAAACTTAGATCCAGCAACAAGACTAGACTCCTATGCCCATATGGAGCCCTGAAAATAGGGACCTTTTGTGGTACTTGTAACCACAGTTGGGATAACACTTTCAGAAAAAAGTGTGATTTTTAATATGACAAACTCTCTTTAAAAGCACTGGTAAAACACTGGATTGAACAAACATTTCAATACCTACTGGATTAAGTGATGTCAAATGAAGTCCAGATTTCCAATGTTGATGGGTTTTTAAGGTTATTCTATATAAAAAAATATATCTTCACCTTACAATGCTTTCCATTTTGTGTAATATGCTCATGGGGTAACATTCTACTAGGAAGAAAAACATCATCTGGAATCCTCACCTATTATAATACAAAATACATTACCTTTGCTAAGAGTTACAGCAACAAATATTTTATAAACCACCCCCTTTTCACCTGTTAAAATGCTCAGGCCATATACAACAACTTCAAATACCGCACAGTACCATAGATAAAGATGGGGGGATGGATGGATGGATACAAACTATGGTAAACAAAAAGGGGAGTATAATTTTCAATGGGGATACTGTAGAACCTATCAAGGGCTCCCAAGCTCCCTGGCAACCTTCATATTCTCCTCTCCCTATCTACCTCTTTGGCTTTCTCCCATCTGCTGATTGTAATGTGTCATATTCAAGATGAAAGTACTTCAGGTCTGGGACCATTCTTCTCTCCAGTCTGTAAGGCACCTAGCACATTTTAGGAGGTAAGTAAATAATAAAATTGATAATAAAATACCTAATAGAAAAAAAGTGTAGTGTTTCAACATGCTTTTAAAAATAAAAGATGATATAAGCTAAGGTAGGTGATGTCGAGGGAAAGTGGGTTCTACACTCTGGAAGCTGCCAGAGAAATTGCACAATCACTCACTGACCCAAAGCACAATGGTGGAATCACCAGAACTTGGTTCAAGGAGGTGACTACAAATTCAATAAAGGCCCATGCTGTTCAGGACTTTAAAAACCAATTGCACCTTTAGAGATATCATCCCCCAAACTATGGCATAACAGTTTTGACTCACAGCACCTTCACAGGAAAAGCTTAACCTAAAATGAGGTCAGTTGACTGTTAAAACTGGGTTGTTTTTTCTCCTTCCTGGGGGAAGTGGGGGGAATCAGCATAACAGAAAAAGTAAAGAGTGAACTCTGCAGGCACAGTACACAAATCACTTGAAGTGCAACATGGTAATAAAATGTAACAGAATGTTTAAAGTCAACTCAAATATTTCTCAGAAAAGTGGTCATGTTTTCACATGCACAATATGCCTGGGTCATATTACTGCACCACCACAAATAATTACAATCCTATTAAAACGATCCTGACTTGGATTAGTACAGGTGGGCTTGCTTCCCACTCCCCCTCACCAGGCCCATAAAAACAGAAAACAACTTTCTCCTTTGTAAGAATGAGGTGTTTTTTCTATTTATTTTCCTTAAAGTAGTTCTTAAATTCTTGACCGATTAAATGGAATTAGTGTTTCTCTTGAATTTTGGGGCAGTGGAAAAATCGAATTCTCTGTCATATGGAATATGGTGCAGAACAGCTACCATGGGCCTCTGGGGGGAGAGATGGGAGTTGTTTCGGCAGGCTTGGGTTTCTCTCTGTTTATGTGAAACGGACATTGGCATATCTTGCCTGCACTTTTCCTGTGGGGTTCCTCTGTAGGCAGGGTGGGGAATAGTTGTCTGAGCCATACCAAGGTCAGCCTGCTACAGCTGACAGTTTCTGTCTCTGTACAAAGAAAAGAATCAATACTTTTGGACTACGGCTGTGCCCTCAGTGTAAAACAACAAACATGCAGCGTCTGACATGTTTCTAGGTGATTTGTGGCAGAACCTCTTGTCTGATCTGTATCCAGGAGCTGCTGTGTTACTGCTCTTTGCTTTTCTCCTCTCCCTCCCTAGCTCTGTGATGTCTAATACTTTACTCAGGTACAGAGGCGTGTGTTCTACCCTACAGCTACTTGTCACTCAATAAATCACACCTACAAGCATAGTCTGCACATAGTGATCTGGGCTTTAACAAAGGATCAGAGGGACAAAGTGCAGGCAAGATACTGTAATTATAACAAAAATAAAACATTCCATGAGCTGTAACAAAGAGACAGGCTCTAAGGCACTGATAAAATGTCATTAAAATTGTAGTTTTGTTTTGGGCTTTGGATATTCACTTTTAATCTTTTTCATTGTTAGATTTCTCTTTTTCATAATGTTCCCCAAATATAAAATAAACTGTAAGAAAAAAGCTCTATGATCAGAAGGTCTGGTCTCAGATAATAAAATGATCCTGTGTTCCACTATGTGAGGTGACTTTCACTTGGCACTCATATTTTTTTCTTAAGTTCTTTCTTTATTTGAGTATTTGTGCACATGGGCTAGTAATGCTTTAAATCTTATCTAAATGCAGAAACAGTACTAACAAGACAGCTATTAATTATGACTGGAGCATAATTATTTGAACAGTCTTGAACCAACCTAGCTTTATACAGTATGCATTTGTTTTGTCCGACAGTATAATTTGTGTAGAAACATCTCCTCAGTAAAACTAACATATATCATGAAGCCATATTTGCTTTGGAAACAATTTTACACTAGGGCTGTTCTCCTCACCTAAATTATTTTCCAGCAGGTAAACCATTAGCCAACTTGGATCTGAGGCTATGGACAGTTTTATCTGTTCTAAAGATTTTAGATGCATCCGTTTGAGTTAACTTAACAATTTCAATCAAATAAGATACCTCTTAATGTAAGGTAAGTGATTCACCATCATGGAGCTTTTGCACAACCCTACTGTAACTGTTGCTGATGAAACAAAAGTGGGTTGGAATAGCTGTACACTTCCTTCCCAGTCAATTAGTGACTGACAGGACCAGTTCCTTCAGCCATGTACGGTCAACAATGATGAATCAATAAGTGGTTTAACAACAGGGAGCCACCAATCATATGAATGATTAAAAGTAGTCTATAAGCACACACCTTTTCAAACAGACTGGGCCATAAGACCAGAAATTTACTAGGTTTTGTTTTATATTGGAGAGAATTTCACAGACTGAGCGAAAGCTAGAGCAGAGGAATACAACAGTCAGAGACACTCTCGGCCTAATTCTGCTCTCACTTGCACGTTTTACACTAGTGTTAATCCACTGACATCTGAATTACACTCCTGGTTTATACTAATGTATGAGAAAGTGGGATTGAACCCTGCATATTTGTCCCACACTTTCCTACCTCCTCTTCAACAGCGGCCGGCTCACACCCCATCCCCTTTCCTGAATTTTATTAAGCCTGTCTCTCACTACTAGTGGAAATAAAGGGCAGCTTTACTTGCACATTAATACAAAATAAGCCTTGTTTAATCATTACAAATGAAAGTCATTTTGATGATCTCACAAAGGGTCAGTGCTTCCTCACTGGGAATAACTGACCTTCTGCCCATACAACATATGCTGATTTCCCCCACTGAGAAAAGGGAAGGACTATCACACAGGCCTGCCCACAGACGGCAGCAATGATGTCACCCTCCCCAAAGAGCCATATTTCCTTGAATCACTTACTCTCAGAGACACTAAGACCACCCTGGTAAACTGAGAAAAAACGTGCTATAGCAAACATTAGAACAGGGGTTGGCAACGTTCGGCATGCGGCTCGCCAGGGTGCTTACCCTGGCGGGCTGGGCCAGTTTTATTTACCTGCTGACGCGGCAGGTTCGGCCGATCGCGGCCCCCACCGGCCACGGTTCACCGTCCCGGGCCAATGGGGGCAGCGAGAGGCCACGGCAGCACATTGCTCGCCCGCACCGCTTCTTGCCGCCCCCATTGGCCCGGGACGGTGAACCGCGGCCAGTGGGGGCCGCGATCGGCCGAACCTGCCACGTCAGCAGATAAATAAAACTAGTCCGGCCCGCCAGGGTGCTTACCCTGGCGAGCCACATGCCGAACGTTGCCGACCCCTGCATTAGAAGCTTGACAACAGTCCTGAAACTGCTGAGGAACTACTGCTGGCCTGAATAATCCCCAGATTGTCCAAGAGAATATCATTTTTTGACCCCCTAACTTATTTTCAAATACCCCAAAATCACAATTAGAGCTCCTCATGTAAAATTATTAACAAGCCACTTAGCCTTCAGAATTCTGGCCAACCTGCTGCACACTCTCAGCCTTGCAGGTATGACTCCAACATTCTTCCAGCTTTATGAATCTGTAAACAATTGGAGCTATCTACCAGGAATGATTGCAGTTTGCCATATAATTGTACTCCAAACATTTTTTTTAATTAAATAAATAAAATAATATTCCAAAACTAGACTTCTTGTGTTGCCAAATGAAATACTGATTGTTTAATTTTGTCATGAAGCCTAATGGAAGTCTAAAAGCATGACACATTATAATGACTGCACATAGAAAATCCAGGTAATAATTTGCTTTTGTGTTGACACTGTCATTGCTAACAACATTGGACATGGTACAATCCACTGGAGTACCTATGTTCACAAATCAGAATCCATTTACTCCTTTGGGCATCTGCAATTCCTACCAAATGCCTCTGAAGGAACAATGGCCTGGTATAGCTAGAAATGAGGCAAAAGCAAAAGAAAATGTGATTCTTCTTTACTAAAGTGTCTTCTAGGTACCTACTTACTAATCTTTTTTTTTCCCCCCCAGTTTATGTTTCCAGTAGGAGTGCTGGATCTGAAGATGCCACTTGTCTTCCATTTTCCTCTCTTTGCTTTCCCCTGCTACTGACTATGGTCCACAGAATTTTCTCTTTTGTCAAAATAATCAACTACTGTAGTGCAACCAAGGGACAAAATTCACTCCGATCTCCTCTTTGCACCTTTCATGCATATCAACAACACTGAGAAATATTTTTAAAAATACACACAAAAACAACACTATTTTAGAAGATTAATAGAAAATTAAATATCACAGGCAGTAAAGACTGTATGCAGAGTCCAGTCCTGCAGTCTTTATTTCATACTTATCCTGTCAAAACTCTATTGCAGTCAGTGGGAATTCTGACTGACAACTGCAGGATTTTGTCCTTAAATTATGTTATTGATGTAGAGTTATAAAAACCTTTATGGTTCATTTCAAATCAGATCAGCTGAAATCAGGTCAGTTTTTTTAAAAAAAAGTTAAAGTAGTTATGGGTACACCTCACTTGCTCCTGAACCCCTGCCAACTTCAATGATTTTAAAATCATATTATCCTATTTTTAAAAGGGTTTTCTCTGCTGAGATGCTGTGAGAACGATCCATATGCACAACTGGGAAGATGTTGGATGGATGTGTAATTTTTAAGTGGAGGGTGTACATTTAAATTGTTACTGGATTATCCAATGGATACTCATTTCATTATTGGATGATACAGTGAAAGAATGTGTTTGTTAAAAAAAAGTAAGTTGCCAAATTGCCATTGATTTTTATCTATTGCTCTCCATACCGGTCAATGCATACCTTTTAGGAAAGTACACCTGGAATACAATGATAATGTCCTTTCATAGTTTTTTTAGGCTCTTTGTGATTTTGCCAGAACCCATATTAAACCATTCACTCATTAATTCAGCTCTGTTTACAGAATGTGATCAAAACATTTCTTCTCTCATATTTCAAGTCAGCCAATACTATATGAGAATGTGGAAGGTTTTATTTAAGCAGTAATATGTATGTATTAAATATCTATGTAATATGTCTTTTTAACAATAATATGTATTGCAATATTTTGCAGTAAAGGAGCAACATCCTGCTATGGGTTCCATGTTTCCCCAGGAAATGAAAAAGACACTTTACACTGGCATTTTAAGTCACAGCACAGGCTCCAAAATGTGGCAGTCTCATCCCACATTTTGTACTGTATAATACTGATAGGCCTGGTTTTCAGGTAGAAGTGCAAGTAAATAGGGGGGAGGGATAGCTCAGTGGTTTGAGCATTGGCCTGCTAAACCCAGGGTTGTGAGTTCAATCCTTGAGGGGGCCACTTGGGGATCTGGGGCAAAATGAAGTACTTGGTCCTGCTAGTGAAGGCAGGGGGCTGGACTCGATGACCTTTCCAGGTCCCTTCCAGTTCTAGGAGATGGGATATCTCCATTAATTTAATTTATAAATGCATATCGACCTACTGACCGAAATTCCTACTATACAACACTAAGCTGTTTCTATTCCAATGTGTTCTTTCACCTATGGGGTTTTGTAAGAATGGAATAAAATGAAGATTATTGTTCTACTATTACTTTACCAATGATGATGATGATACAACTATTTATATCAATCCTATCATATCTGCCACATATGTAAAGATACATGCATGAATCACTGAAATCTACTGATTGATTTCTATAGTTAAATTGTTTGGGGGAAGTGTCACAAATCCACTCCTGGCTGCTACATTTTACATTTGAGATATAACTGGGAAAACTGTCAAAATTGACATAGTCTAATAAATTCTTAGGCTCAAGTGTAGAAGTTATTCCTTCTAAGTTAATTTTGACAAATGCTTACTCAACTGGCTCCAGCACTGGCTCCTCCTCCCCCCACCCCACCCAATATTGTAGGAACAAGGTTTTTGCACAAAATTAACAATACCCCCAAACTCAGCCATGTGATGGTGGGAAGGATAAAAAAATATCCTGGGCGCTTAACTTAATGCTCAATTTATTTCTGGTAATTGTTGTGTGGGTCTGCAAGGAAGATTTAATGTTAAATTCATCATTTGGTTATTAGCACTGTAGAATCCTGGTTAAAAAAAAAATCACAACCCTGTTAGACAACAAATATTCTTTTACAAGTTCCAAAAGTCCTTTCCAGAGGTCTCCTATTGATTTATGTGATACATTAACATTTGATTCCTTAGGCAGTAGTTCTTCAGACTTATTCATATGCTTAACTTTACGCATGCAAGTAGTTTCATTGGGCTCAATGAGGCTATTCATGAATGAAGTTAAACATTTTATGTCTTTATAGAATAGAAACTTTACTCCCTTGTTGAGTACTCTCTCTGTTTACATTTTGTTTATTACATAGAAAATTTGGTTATATGGGTAAACTTGTGTCATTCGACATCCCCCTTGGCTACTGTGGGCTCCACTGCACCTTATTTCGAGACTCGTCACTTGAGATGTTTTCCATCTTTTTTAGAGTGCTTAGATTTACATTTTTAAATAGTTTTTCCTTCACTAGTTTTTTTTTTTATATATATATATATTATTGTTCCATAATGTTTTTGTCATGATTTCTATTTCTGCACTGGAGTTCTTCTATTTATCCGTTATTCTCATTTTCTTCTCATCTTCAACTCTCTGTTTTCTTTCCTTCAGGTAATTTTGGGATTCCCTTAATCTTTTGTTTGATGCATTTTGATATATCCTTATCCAATACAATAAATACACGTAAAGAGAAAAGTAGATGGAAGGAGGAGTGTTTAAAGGGGAGGGGAAATCACACACCAAGACAATATTATTGGGAAATACTTTTCAATTGGCTGTATTCTACACTTATGACTGGCCTACTACAATAAAGAGATCTACACAAAGCTGGCAATGAATGATAGGTATCTTTCAAAAACCATTGTTCATATATCATTATAGAACAGCACTGGATCACTGTGGTTAATACTGGAACATGCACATGAAAGATCCGATATGTTCCCTCGCTTTAAACTTCACACATAAGTAACAGAATCTTATCTGTTTACCACCTAGATAAAAGAGAATCCAGAATAATCTATCCCAGAATCCACAAAAACATTTTAAACATTTTGCTTTTTATCAGATGTCTCAGGCACTGTATCTATTTTACAGTAATTGATCAACAACCATTAATCCCGACACAGTTGTAATTATATATTTTTTATAATTTCTCCCTTGTTAAATTTATATATGTAGTTATAAAATATTAATATTGTTATGGTGTACAATTCTGAAGCCACTTCTGATTCAGAACTTATATTGCAAGTTATTTGAAACAAGGACTGTCTTTTTGTTCTGTGTTTGTACAATGCCTAGCACAATGGGCTCCCGGTCTATGATTGGAGCTCTTACGCACTATGATAATACAAAAAAATATAACAACAACTTCTAGTTTTAGCTATAGTTACCTACCAAAAAGCCCACGTAGGTATTATAGGCAATATTTCAGGCAGGCCACAGATAAGTAAACAATCATGAGGCCATATACAGCACTCAGAGCATGCAAACCGTAAAGGTCTCCACCACAACAAAATGGGAAATAGAACTTGCAAAATTGCAAAAACACCTAAAAAAAAAACTATTTCATTGGGTTACAAAGCTTTGTTTAGTTTTGCCCAACCTGGCAATGATTACCAGTTTAAGAGGTGATAAGTGTGTTATTGTGCCTTTAAGAAACATAACCTTTGGTAAGGAAGCACTAAGCAGACTGGGGGAACAGTCAAGATGTTTCAGTTGTTAGCATAAAGATGTTTATATGAATTTGCTAGCACAGTAATACAAAAATGATTTTAGCCAATCTGGCACTATGAGGTTTTACTAAAATAAAATGATGACCAAGATAACTCAATCTTACTACATCTGTTATTACTATTGTTGGAAAACAGATGATGCTGTGGTCATTATGGCTAGCCTACTTTCACATGTATCCATCTGCTACTGGCCTGCATGTCTCTAATGGCTAAAAACATATCATTCTGCTGCTCTGCTTTGGAACGCACTTTTTGCTACACTGGAAATTGATGATACCCATGCAGATGCCATGAGGGCAATACTGGACACAGACCAGGAATTCTTTTGCCCCAATTCCAGTTTCAATGAGAAGGCAGAGTAGGTTGGTGACTCAGTTGTGTAGTGCTGCATGGCAGACCTGTGGAAACTTCTTGTACATCATAACTTCAATGCTGAAAGACTGAACTGGTAACAGAAAGAGACACCCTCATGAATCCCTATGACTGACTGCTCATTTATCATGATTCACTCTCCATAACTCATGCCAGAATCGGTGATCCATTTGGAATGCATTCACCAACTAGTGGACCTCCCTTGGAGTGATGGCCTTGGGAGGCTTACAACTCGAACTGCCACGTGACTTGCCATGATTAGGGACTACACAGCCTCTATTGTAGTGTTCCCACCATTTTGCTTGCCAATGCTGCTCAACACTATGATAGGCATTCATGAGCCCCAACTAAGATTGTGATAGAAGACAATCAACCAATAGCAGTCAACTATATAGGGCTATTCACTAGTGCATTTTACACTTGTTATTTACTGCCAATTCAAAGTGCCTTACATGTTCATAGTGAACAAAGAAACTAAATCACCAATATGCAGCCAGTGTGAATTTGCCTTTCACCTCCAACCTACCGCAATCCTATTCACCAATTACTAGGTTTGGACAGTTGCTTTGTTCTGTTGTAAACCAGATGGAATTGTCTGTGCACCACCAAGCATAGGAACCTCCCTCTTCTCTTGGTAGAGCATTTGTGGATGCTCATATTACCACTGCCTTTCCACTTATTTTGTGGCTAGAACTAGAGAGAGAATGTCACACAGCTGTCAGTCAGCACCGTCAACGATAAGTACATCTATTTTTTCAAAAAGAAAAAGAAAGGAGTGACTTTTTACATATCTAAAACATAAATTATTCTGACACAAATCAGAAATTATAACTGTCCGCCAACTGCATTGTTAGGCATTGTTGTAATACTGATTTTATTTGCTGAATATAACTATCTGGTTTTGGCATTTTATTGCCTTTCTGCCATAAGTCGTAAAAAACTTATTTTGTGTTTATACTGTACTTTTGATTGGAACTTGGATAGAGCTACTGTTGCTAGTCAGGATAAAGTGTACACTGTAATATTGTTGACATTTCTCATGTTGGACAGACTATAATGTAAATATACATTTTGCTACAGTTATAAATATGGTTTTGATAGATTCTTAGATTTTAAATTGATTGTAATTCAGAACAGGTCTCTGCCAGAATGAGTTGATAATTCACAAAGCAACTATGTGAATGAAAACGAGATGACAAAGGATCAATCTGGATGTGAATAACTTGACCCAGTGGTTTATGGTATTGTGATTTCCCCAACCCTCCCACAATTTTCATACAAAGGAAAAATCCTCTGTCTGTGCTGAGGGAGTCAGAATTAGTCATAGTACTAACATTTGAAGTTTTTTTTTTTTTTTTTTTTTAAAGATTTACAGTAAGTCAGCGACTCATAAACCACATTTCACATATTTAGGTCATAATGTAACTGTGAGGTGTGTAATATTGCATATATTGACTGAAGCTGATGTTTAGAATGGAAAACCATTACCGTACAGGCTAAAGAGTGACAGACAATGGAATGTAAAATGCATAAAGCCATAGAGCCCACTTTTTTCAATCGAAGAGGCAATAGTTTTCCATGTAAGCATAAGCCTCCATCCTACACGCTCACTAGGTTATATTACAAGACTTTTTTAAAGGTTATTGCCCCTACGTGGGCTTCAGCCTCCAATTCAAGATAGTTAAGTCCAAAGCACACTGTGAAGTGTTATACAGGGATCTCACAAAACTGGGTGACTGGGCAACAAAATGGCAGATGAAATTAAATGTTGATAACTGCAAAGTAATGCACATTGGAAAACATAATCCCAACTATACATACAAAATGACGGGGTCTAAATTAGTTGTTACCACTCAGGAACAAGATCTTGGAGTCATTATATTAGTTCTATGGAAACATCCGCTAATGGGCAGTGGCAGTCAAAAAGCTAACAGAATGTTAGGAACTGTTAGGAAAGGGATATACAGAAGACAGAAAATATACTACTACTACTATATAAAACCATAATACGCCCACACCTTCAATACTGCATGCGGTTCTGCTCACTTAATCTCAGAAAAGATATATTAGCATTGGAAAAGGTACGGAGTAGGGCAACTAAATTAATTAAGAGTATGGAACAGCTTCCATATGAGGAGAAATTAAAAAGATATGGATTGTTCAGCTTGGAAAAGAGATGACCAAGGGTGGGGATATGATAGAAGTCTATAAAGCCATGAATGGTGTGGGGGAAATGAATACAGAAGTGTTATTTACTCCTTCACATAACAACAAGAACCAGGGGTCACCCAATGAAATTGATAGGCAGCAGGTTTAAAACAAACATAAGGAAGTGCTTCACACAACACACAGTCAACCTGTGGAACTCTAACAGGGTATGTTGTGAGAGACAAAACTATAACTGGTTTAAAAAAAGAATTAGATAAGTTCATGGGGGATAGGTCCATCACTGGCTATTAACCAAGTTGCCCAGGAATGCAACCCCATGCTCTGGGTGTCCCTAAGCCTCTGACTTTCAGAAGCTGGGACCGGACAACAGGGGATGGATCACTTGATAATTGCCCTGTTCCCTTCATTCCCTCTGAAGCATCTGGCACAGGCCACCATTGGAAAACAGGATACTGGGCTAGATGTACCACTAGTCTGACCCGGTATGGCCATTTGCATGTTCTTATATTCCTTCTGCGGGTAGTGAAGACATACCCTTAGAGTCGTATGCCAATAGAAGAGCTCTAGTACTACTACCTTCATTACACCATTCAGTCCCACTGATGGAGACTTTGTCATGCCATAAAAATAGATTTGCACTAATTGCCTTCTTAGCTGGTCAATATCTTTCATCATGGAAAAACAAAAACTAAAAACAATCCCTAGCCCTCACTACTGACTGCAACATAATTCTACCATGGTCAACTGAACTGTGTTTTCTTCTTTTGACATTCTTTCCTTGATGCTTAGCTAGCTGGCAGCTTAATCCGCTTCCCTTTCACTTGCCACCAGAAACTTAAATGAAAATTAAATTAAGCACAGAAGTAAGTTTTAACTAGCTTAAAAAAATCTTTTTTCCTTCTGTGATATCCTTTTGTTATTTCTTAGTTCACTGAACATATAACTGAGGATTCATCATCACCAATACCACAGCTACATGGGTGGCAATGAGATTTCCAGTATTTTTGATGCGCCACTCTGGGATCTCTTCATCAAACATGGGGGTAACAAGAAGATTTACTCTGGGTTTGTACAGTGCCTAACACAATGGAGTAATAGATCATAACTGGAGTTCTTAGGCTCTACTGCCATACAAATAATAAATAATTGTTTCACCAAAGGAAAAAAGTTTTTATAAAAGTTAGTTAAAAGTAATTTCTGTGGTGGATGTCTCTAATAATCAGCCCAATTAGTAGGGGTAACCAGCATACACATTTGTTTGCAACTTAGGTTTTTTTCTTGCTATGACATTCTACCTTACTGTTAGAGATTCTGAATTCCTTCTGACAAACTATATGTGCAGGAAAAGGAGACAGAAAGGGTATACAGTGTAACTGAAAGAACCACTATATGAGTGTCTATGCATAAAAGAACTTAGCTGTACCCTAGGGCCCTCAGCCTTAAACTTTGATGTTGTTTCATCAGCTTGTTCCATGACTCTTACCTTGTAATTTTTTTCCCTTCAAATTTGCTATGGAACCAATAAAAAGAAGGTAACCACAAAAAATAATCACAATGTTGCATCTTTTCTTTCACACAGAGTACTTACCTACAATCTCCTTCAAAGTGAGGATTTTGGAAAATTTAGTAGCTATCACCTGCCTTGGGGTTCAGAAACACCCCCAAGATCCTTTCTGCTAGGTGCTATAGGAATTAGATACACCGGTTACAAGGAGCGTGGATCCTGGCATGCTTCACAACCTCCACATTGGTTGCTGTCACAACTTCGCAAGGAAGATAAAACCTTCTTCAAGAACCACATTCCACCTTTGAAGTGGGTTTGTTCTTTCCTGCTGCCAAGCTGCAAGGCTCAGAAGCACCCCAGACCCTGTACTCCCTGAAATTTCATTTCTGAGAAAGAAGGCTGATAACCAAATGGTATGTGTGAATCTGGTGAGAGGGGGCCCATATGTGAGGCAAATTAAGGAACATTCATTGTATGTATTTTAAATAGAAGAGGAACCAGAGGGAAATAGATTGTGAGGCCACGCAAAGGCAGTGAGTGGGTTTGTGAAAGGGGAGAAAAGAAGTGTAAAAGCAGCAATGATTCCTCCTCTTGCGTCTCCATTTTAAAGAAGACTGTCATTTTTAATTAATATTATTCTCTCTTAGATTTAAACAGTGGCTTCTATTGAACAATAGTGCCCTCCACCCATGAAGGAGGCATTGCCTACCCCACTTTTTGTTGTTTTCCAATGCACGAAGCTACAGTTTTCCATTATAAACCTCATCTTTAATCAATAGATTCCTATTTTGGTAAAGGCAAAATAATAGTTGCCCTGAAGAACTTCAGGAAAACAGACCAAATCTAACTCAAATATGTCTGCATAGCTCAACTGTGACTGTGAAAAATCTGTGCTTAGTAACGTTGTCATGCTTAAGAGCTTTCAACAAAAGCCCAAACGTAATGCCTAAAATGTACTTTTACCATTACTGTGATGCGGTCTTATTCTCTGTTTTTTCTCATTAAGAAAACAGTGAACAAATCATTCATGGATAATTTGTCTGAAATCCTTCAGTGACTACTGATTCAAAAACCACAGAAATAATACAAAATCTAACATTTAGAATGGGATGTCAGTATTGTATGGATCACTAGGAAATAGTTGCTTCATTTTAGGAAATCAAGTGGAAGAGGTAAACAGTCTCTTCAAAATAAAATGCCTATGTGTTCAAATCACAGGGTTTTTTTTTTAAAAAATTAACATTATACAACCAATTTTTATTCTTTAGCCCAGAATCAATCAAAATATACCATTTCATTTTGTTATATGTGAAGTTCTACTCTCCCAGTTCACTCAAACAGTATAAATCAAGCTTGATTCAAGGGTAAGTCTACGAATGTCTGCCACATCATACACTAATAGTTCAATTCATAAAAATAATATTTGTGCATGAATTACATGGGTTTTGTGCTACTTGTTAATGCCATAGCAGGGAGCATATTTGAAATCCGGTTCAATCAAAGGAAAATACACACATTGGCAGCAATATATTGGCAGGGTCTATCCAGACATACAAAACACACACATTGATTTGGAAATAGGTAAATATATTTTACAGCTTTTTTTTTTTTTTTTTTTTTTTGGTTGTGGAATCTCCATCTCTGGAGATACTTAAGAGTAGGTTAGATAAATGTCTATTGGGGATGGTCTAGACAGTATTTGGTCCTGCCATGAGGGCAGGGGATTGGACTTGATGACCTCTCAAAGTCCCTTCTAGTCCTAGAATCTATGAATCTATGAAACTAAATCCTACTGACCTAATTTTCAGATGTGCCGAGTATCCAGAAATCTCACTGAAATCCGTGGGAGCTGCAGGTGCTCAGTACATTTGAAAAATCAGGACGTATGTTACTGTATTCATTCTCCACTACAAAGTTAGGACCTGATGCTGCAGCTACTGCAGGTGTGGAACTTTAATGGGAGTGCCACACACAGAGGAATTACATGATCGGGCCAACTGCTTCCATGAACACATTTTTCCTCTTTCTACTTTGCTGCTTCCCAGTCAGATGACAACAGAATCACCAATTCACCCAACTTCAAGGGAAGTTTCTTGAACACTTAGCCACTGATTTTAAGATGAGTACCTGTAAACATAATTCCTTTGAACAGCAAAGAAAACATCCTTACTTTATATAAGGAATCCCTAATAGCTACATATATACCGGTAAGTGGTTTTTTTTTAATTTGGGTCATAGCAGCTCAAGAGAACATAGCCTACAGACAGAAAGTAGCATTTCTAATTAACTTTGCTGTGGTTTGATAAAATAGTATCTGAAGTCTATTTATACTTAAGGGGGAAGTGAACAAGGGGTTAAAAGAATACAAATCCCATGCTAAAAAAATTGAATTCTTTACTGAGAGCCAGGCTTACAATTCTTTTGCACAAATGTCTCTAGGGAGGTACGCAACTTCAGTACAAGTTCTGCATGCAGAACTGCCAGACAAAATTGCTCTAACTGATGACAAAACCATACCGAGAAACACTGTTCCATCATCACAATATTTCTGTTATGACATCATGAGCCTCACAAACAAGCTTTATAAAACAGAAGGTGCATTGCTATCAATACACATTTCTCTTCTGTACACAAACTTGGCTTGACTTATCTGGCTGACAAATGAATTCATGGGGATGGAATGGCCTTTTTATGCCTAAAATCAAAGACAAGATCCTTTAAGTCTATCTATTTAAAAAAAAAACCAACAGTTTGCATTTTTCTGGAGCTAGCAGACAAATAGTTATATTCCTTGAGGATTGCTTTCCATTGTCAGCTTTTACTTTTACACTTATAAGATGCTATGTTTTAACAACGCCTGCAACAGTATCTGTTCACTCCGCAGTTGCGAATTCACTTCTCTCCCCACTACTCTTCCAAAGCCTTAAAACTGCCAGAGGTTAACCCTATTATTTAACTAATTTAAAATGCACACATGCACACCCCCTATTCTGTGGAAACAGCTGTTTGCACTAGCATGAATATACCATATACCAGTCTGGGGTGAGACAGAGTTTTTATTTATACATTTTCTGGTGACTTTGCTGAGGGATTGTTTCTCCACAGCTTCCAGAAGCATGTAAACAACTGTAGTTAATGCATGGTGCTATAGATTATGGGGCAGGAAAATGACAGTCTGGTAGGCCAGCATGTAAATTAGCATAGTTACAAAAGTTTTAAAAAGTGACTGCCCTTAATCCAGAAAGTGCATGGTGGTAGTATAGCATGGTGGGGAAGGAACTGGAATATCTCAGATACAACACACAGACACAAACATTTAAAAACAGAAATGGTATCGTCTTCCGTTTGTTTTCAGTAACATTCATCCATGCAGCAGACAAGTACCTAAGTTTAAAGATGTACAAAGCCATGAAGCTGGCACATGATAGAAAGTGGTGGACAGACTGCATTGGGCCTTATCACAACTGTTGAACTGACAGGTGGAAATCAAAGAAAGAAGAAATTAATGTGGCCTGACTTCTACAGATACCAACCTCACCTGAGAATTCAATTGGAGTGGAAGGTCAGGGCTGCCCAGAGGATTCAGGGGGCCCAGAGCAAAGCAATTTTGGGGACCCCTTCCATAAAAAAAGTTGCAATACTATAGAATACCATATTCTCGTGGGGGCCCCTCTGGGGCCCGGGGCAAATTGCCCCACTTCCCCCCCCTCCCCCCGGGCGGCCCTGTGGAAGGTTCTCGGCACCTCTGAAAATCAAGCCATATTTATTTAGGTGTCTTCAAATAGCCAAGGTGCATAACTTTATGCACTCATTTTTTAAATGTAGGCCTAATAGTGCTACAGCTTCACATTGACATGAAAATGCCCTGTTCCGGTCCTAAATTTTCTGTTAATCACTGCACAGCTCCAAAAGGACTTCTTGTGATCAGGTAGGAAGGGGCGTGGCGCCTGATACATAAGTTATATATTAATGTAATTTTTTTAAAGAGTGCCAGTGCTATATTCATCAGTATTTTATTTTTATGTACAAACTTTCATTTAATGAGATTTTGCTACTAAACCAGATGATCGCTCTGTCTGCAGGGCATGCAACAAGAAGAAAGAAAAAGTACATGCAACCAGTAACTGGAAAGGATTACACTGGTGATCTGGTGTCATTTCTGTTGCTCAAAAGCATTTTGCCACCTCATCCTTTGCTGCTGCTACCGCCACTTCAGAAATAAGACAAAAAACAAGGAATATATTCAAAATACATACATTTTGGTAGGAGAAATAGTTGTCAATAACTAATGAAGCTGATGGTGCAGGAAGTCCATAAACACTGCTGAAGCTTTATGACACTGATATCTTTAAAGGGCAATCCCAGGGGGGAAACCCTGATTTAGAATACTATGCTTAACTCTTTCAGGACCTCAAGGTATCTTGTGAGGAACCTTGTCCTATATCCTGAGAGGTACTAAGTGCCTCCTACTGGGAGTTAAGAGCACTCAGGATGTTGCAAACTAGAGCAACAAAATTGGAAAATGTTTATTCAAGGAAAAATTAAAGATGTACTAATATAGACCAATCTCTGCTGTACCCAATTTCTGCTGGCCATGGCGGACAGAAGCAATCAGGGACCCAGCCAGCACTATGCTGGCACCAGCAAAATTTTAGAGCAACCTCGGGGCTGCTCTAAACTGTGGCTACCAAAGCATGTGGACTGCTCAAGTGGGGATAATTAGAGCACTGTGAGCTCTGGACACAACTCCTCACCACCTCACATATACCTTAATTGCAGAACAGGAAACCAGCTCTGCCAAGTCTACACCTGCTGGAGATTTGCAGCCAGTTTTTATTCTCCTCGTACTGCCTGAGCACTGCAAAGTCATAATTGAGGGCCAGATAATCTGTCCCATAAATGCTGAAGAGAAGTAAGTTTGTACGTAATAATTGTTCAAGAGAGATTGACCTTGTGAAACTATTATCCCTACAATCCTGACAAAGGTCGGTGTCCCCATGGATTGTCCTTTGTATAAGAACTGGGCAAGCAAAAGCAAATTCAGGGGCTAGATCTTGCACACACAATTTTTTCAAATTCCCCGCTTCCGTTTTGTACTTGCACTGATGCTGAAATCCTGGATGGTGTTTGTTTTTTGGATATATATATATATAATTTTTAATACCATTGATCCATATAGAAGAAAACCTCATGTCAATCTACTTCTCTTCTCTGTATGTGAAAGTAAGACCTACATGAAATTTCACAAAAAACAGTCTGATATGGGGCATTAGTCAGGTATTAATTACTTGCCAGTATCTCTGCTTCTGTCCAATTCCAAAGTTATTGGCCTGCTCAGGCATTGGCCAACACTCATGGTTTGGAAAAAAAAAAAATCTCACTGCTTTACTAACATTTGCAGGGAAGTTCTCTATGCAGGTATAACTATTTATGAGTGGTATAGTAAGCAGATATTAGAACATTCTGGGAATCTCTCTCTTTCTGTTTTAGTCCTAAGTATAGCAGAGCAAATGCAGTACTACTCTCAGTTGTATCCATGCAACTTCACTGACTTCAGGTGTCAATTTAAGCATAAACTGATCTAAGTAACATAGCACTTTTCTGTATACTGATCTTCAAGTTATTTCTTTGAATGCTGTTCTACACGATGTCATCACACTGTAACTCGTTTCATTTACAGTATCTGTTTCACTTCTGCTCACAAGCTAATATAATTCAAAAAAAATTTAACTGCACACAGACTGCTCGACACATGTGCATGGCAAATGGAATCTGAACTTAGCTTAACAGCCTCATTTATTCCTGATGGTTTAAATTATTTCATCACAATTAATGACACCCCCTCCGCTTCCTGTGCAGCACCGCCAGATGTTCAGAGACCACAAAGCCACTCTCTTCTTTGACGGCTAGTGACAAGTCGTCCTCTGAAGGACGTTCCCTAGGTGCATAGGCCGGATGACACCTCCATTGCTTAGCACCTCTCTACCTCCCTGGGTAACCATGGTGAGGGAAACAAGAAGGCATGAGAAACCAGCCAGTGCATTAGTGAGGACAAATTATGTGAAGCGTTCTGAACTTGAAGGATCGTGTCTCCTCTTCCTGAGCTTCAAACCTTGTTGTTTTAGGAAAGGGTAGAGACAACTTTTTGCCTTATCCTTCAAAAATGTTAACTTTTCCTCGTGAAATAGCTTTTCCCTCTATCCCTTGTTTCGTTGTATTTTTCAAAAGGGTAAGGAGGTAACCACATGGGCAGTACACTGTCACCTGCTGTCCTATCCCTTCAGCCTCAAAAAAAAAAAAAAAAAAAAAATTGCACTTAGAAAAACCCTGAACATTGGAAATGTTTCACTCACTTGAGATTAGCTTAGTTTAGTCATTTAGCATGTTTCATTCTATGGGTGAAAGAGGAAGCTTCCTCCATGCTCCTGCCTTAATTAAAGGTTATCCCTAAAAGGAGCAGATGGGAACCTAAGAATACCCTAAAATTAAAAAAAAACTTGTTTGTGAAGCCTGTTTTGAAATTGAGGTTATGGACCTATTTCTTAAAGGGCTGGATGAGAAATGTTAGTGCCAAATGAATGCTTCACCACTGTCACAGAAGAGAAGAAAGGCAAAGCTCTTGCATTCTTAAGCTTAAAAAACAAGTAACTATGTTCCTGAAGACAATTCTATTAGCTATTTGGAGCACGTATGGTAGACATTCTATTGATTTTTTTTAATTAAAAAAAAAAGATGTTGATCTTTGTCAAGGAGTCAGGGGCTGTTAAGTTTGCCAAAAGCACAGTATTAAAGCAGAAAGGCCACCTGTGTCAGCCCACCCTATAGAAAGGCTGGGAGCTGGAAAGTGTTATTTTAAAAATATTTTTAAAGGGAATTTGGAGTGGGGGGAAAAAAAACCTATTAGTACACATTCCAAACAGATGCAAAAAGAGACTCCTGTAGATGACTCTGTTTAGATGTGTACCCATTTCCAGGATTATTTCAGGTGCCTTAAAAATTAGTTCTCTCACTGCTATTGTAAGATTCTTGGAGAGAAACTTGCTCTCTCTCAAACCATCTTGAATACAGTAGCGGGGGGAAGGGGGGATCTTTCATAAGCTGTCGAAGGCTTATTTTCTCACCTATTTTTTAATAATCCTTTTAAACAACTGTTTGCAGCAGAGGGGTCATGTCTGGTGTTTATTTAGTTATTCATTATAATTGCTTTAGCAGAAGATCTCATAAAATCTCATGCCTCATTTTCAGGAGGAGGAGCTGTTTGTATAGCCTAACAAGAGGAACTCACAAAGCTACATCATACTTTTCACAGCCACACAAATAAAAGAAACTAAATAAAATAAACAAAATAGTAACGTTACCTAGATGAAAGTAATTAAAATAAACAACTTATTCTTAATACCACTGAGATTTATGTCAAGTCAGAGACAACAGAATGAAGTCCATATGAATGCTTTACCACGGGGGCGGGGGCAGGGAGGATGGAGAAGGAGCTGAATAAACTTTAAACTCTCATGGAGGGATGTATTGCCTGTGTGTCCCTGGCAGATGTGGAAAGGAGATGAAATGGGCAAGGGAGAATCGAATATCCCATCGCTGCAGGTTTGCGAAGGGGAAAGAGCACTGCAAAGATCTCACATCTGGCAATCATTTGTCAATAGCTGGAAAGAACGGCAGGAAACTTTTTGGCTCTTGTGGAAGATGAAAAGACAAAAACCATGTGTCATACATGCACTGCACTGGTACAGTGACTACTACATTTCCCCCCCCCACCCTTTTTTTTATTTAATGATCTTCAGATATACTCTACTCCATGGTCAAAACCATGCAGTCACTTGACTTGTTAAAGCTGCAGTATACGTACATTTTTCAAATAAACCCCAGGGCTGATGTTAGAAAATCAAAATCATTCAAGCGTAGACCGCCTGGTACTTTGGGCAGGGATCCTTGTGGTTTAGTCAATAAACAGAATCTAAATGAAAGACACCACAGTAACTAGACAGTAATGTTTTGAACAGTTCTTAACCTTAAAAAGAGAGAGGGAGAGAGAGACCGACCAAGTGGCCAGATAAAATGCTACCAGTTCGCAGAGATCACTCTGCTGTGCACAGCATCTGTGTTTGCGCAGAAGGTCACTTACTGTTTCTGAAAGAGAGCGTGCTTTTATTTTGGGTTATTTTTACAGTTCTTTTGTTGTTGATTTTTAAAATTACACTATTTCCCCCATAGAATTGCATGGTAGACAACAATATAATGATTTCATTGACTTTTCCTGGACATAAAGTCAGATTTTACTGTCCCATTTCCAACAGCGACATCGTATAACACTGTGAAAATCCTTGCGCAAAGAGTGGTTAAACTTTGTAGAAATTCAAGGGGGCTAGACCTATTGCTTTCTTCAACGACCTGTCAGGGACAGCTTTCAATTCATTCTTAGGCTGCCTTTAAGGAGAAGCAGCTGCAATAGGAGCAGAACTTGTCCCTGTGACTCCATAAGTGAATGTGGCAAGTTGTATAATAATCTGGCAAATTCACAGCAGCTTGTCAAATTATTACAGGAACAGTATCTTCCCCAAACAAGCCTTATCACGGTTAATTACAATGCAGACCAGACAGCAGCCACGATTGTTCATTAATTATAGGAAGCACTTCATGTAAATTTTATGGAAATTTACACTTGCCCCCCAGTATGCCTGAAAAAAGGAAGGGGTGGAAATAAGTGTTCACAGAAGAAAGAAACTCTGGCTTATGAAACATCACAATATATTGTGTATAAACTGCTAGCGAAATGTTGCCTCATTATTTACTTTAATACATCAAGAGGCTTCAGTGGTGGCATTTATCAAGTCCAACCAGTATGTGGAATTATTACCCAAGCAAGTGACTGTGTTTGGATTAATCGTAGAAGTTGTAAATGCCAGTAAAGCACAATGAAGTGTATTTAGATTTGGAAAGGAAAAATTTATCTCTATAAAGAGAAAAATATATATAAATAGTGCTGCACATAAAACAGCAGTGGGGCCCTTTCTTCATGTTAAAGGCAACAGTTCCCCCTAATATTCTGAAACAACAGTTGTTGTGTGTGCTCTTTTGATGCATATGCATGGCTCATTGGCGCTAACACTTATGGTGAGTGCATTGAGGGAGAATCTGCTCATGATTCTATGACAACTTTATTTGGGAAAGATGGGCAAAATAAAATGCATGCCTTGCATTCAATCCTATCCTTTTTGTGATTCACAAAAATCACCGAAAATCCTGACAGATCCCCATTTGGAAAACTACTGTTTTTTTCGGAGCCATAACATCCACATTTGTAGAGCTGGCTGTTGATCTCTACTAGCCACAGTTAGCTTAAGGCATGTTTTTGTTGGTTCAAGTACCTTATTCTAGTTCTTATCTATTACATAGGCTGCTTCAACTATTTTAAACTGAATTTACAAAATAATTATTCTAGGAGAGAGTAACACCACCGGAAACAGTTTGCTCTGATACTTCAAGATCACTGAACAATCTGTTTTGTGAACTATTATTCAGAAAATTATTTCCAAAAACTTCACTAATGACAAAGGTGAATATATGTCTCTCTTCTTTCATAGATGTTGGGTGAGCTAAGGGAAGTGGGCAAATCAAAAGTGTGTTCCAACCAGTAACATTCTTCATACAACTGGACAAAAAAATAACCTGGGTTGGATGTGGTCTTGGATGAGAGATACGTTACAAGCTGCTCCTAAACCAAGGGTGGGCAAACTATGGCCCGCAAGCCGGATCTGGCCCCCCAGGATTGCTATCTGTGGCGCCGTGGGCCCGGTGCTGCTCTCAGAAGTGGCCCACAGGTATGGGGGCAGAGGGGTCCATGTGCATTGCCCTTGCCTGCAGGCACCATCCCCCGCAGCTCCCATTGGCCGGGAATGGGGAACTGCGGCCAATGGGAGCTTCGGGGGAGGTACCTGAAGGCATGGCAAGGGCAGCGCACGCAGAGCCGTCCGCTCCCCCTCCCCCAAGGGCCACAGAGCTTCCTGGAGCGGCGCAGGGCCGGGGACAGGGCAGGCAGGGAGCCCCCTCCTGCACTCTGCACCCCAATCCCCTTTCTTGAGCCCCCTCATATGCCCTGCACCCCTCCTCTGCCCCAATCCCAACCCCCTGCCCCGGCCCTGCATACAATTTCCTCACCCAGATGTGGCCCTGGGCCCAAAATGTTTGCCCTCCCCTGTCCTAAACTATATCATTTTGCACAAAATTTCTTCAGGTGGTGATACTCCCTCCCAGATCCCCTTTACAGGATCTGGGAGGGAGGGGTCAGTGTGCTCAGGCATTTCCCTAGTGACACCCTTAGTACAAGAGGGTGTAAAACTAGATGGAACAGAGAAAATGTAATTGTAGGTTATGTGTCATATGAAATCAAATAGACTGAGAACTTCCCAGGGAAGTGGTTGAAGCCCTATCAATTAAGAAACTTCCAAAAAGATTGAAGAAAGAACTAGAAAAAAATATAGTATATGGAAAAATCCTGCACTGTAAAGGGATGGACTAGATGAATTACCCGAAATAGGTCTTTTCCATATCTAACTTCTATAATGGAATTCCTGCGAATAGCTTTCCATGAAGTGATGTTTAATTGTAATCACAAGAGGTTAATAACAATAATAGTACTCAGCACTTACACAGAGCTTTACATCTTCAAAGTGCTGTCCAAACACTAACCAATTAATGCTCACAACACCCCTGTGAGGTATGCACTGCAGGGATTATAATGTCAGGCATTTACGGTAGAAATGAGGGTTGCAGAATATTGCATGCATGTCACACGCCTGCATTTCCAGTGCATTCTTTCATACAAAACTTAGAATACTAAAAAGTGCCCATTCACAAGTATCCTGTCAATTATTTAAAATTAATTATAAATTTCAGTCAGTTCACTTGTTCTTTCAAGCAGCAGCTCTAAATACAATTGGGAATACCCCAACACGTTGGTCAGTATGTCACTAACCTGCCCATAAAGGACAAGTGAAACAAATTGGCCCTGCAGCATACCTTGAAAAAAATAAATACATGAGTAAATCTGGGCTACTTTGGAACAACCTCCTGGCCTTTATGGAGAACACCCTTCCAGCGTCCCCCTGTATATTATATTGAGGGGGATCTAGCATCAGCGCATCTGCTGATCCCTATCATGAGGGAGGGGCAGGCTCCCAGGAAGACTAGTCCCAGGCTATTTAGGGCTTTACAGGTCAAAAACCAACACCTTAAAATTTAGCTAGAAGCTCTCATGAAATCAATGCAGGTTTTAGAGCAGTGGTTCCCAAACTTGTTCTGTCACTTGTGCAGGTAAAGCCCCTAGCGGGCCGGGCCGGTTTGTTTACCTGCCACGTCCACAGGTTCAGCCGATCGCGGCTCACAGTGGCCGCAGTTCACTGCTACAGGCCAATGGGAGCTGCTGGAAGCGGCGCGGGCCAAGGGATGTACTGGCCACCGCTTCCAGCAGCTCCCATTGGCCTGGAGCAATGAACCGCGGCCACTGGGAGCCGTGATCAGCCGAACCTGCGGACTCGGCAGGTACACAAACTGGGCCGGCCCGCCAGGGGCTCTCCCTGCATAAGCAGCAGAACAAATTTGGGAACCACTGTTTTAGAGCATAAGTGTCACGTGCTTTCTATAGGATGCCCAGCTTACCAAGCAGATAGCTGGCTTCTTCACTAGTTCCAGCTTCCAAACCAACTTAAGATGTAGCTCCCCACAGAGTGCATAGCAATAATCTAACCCTAAAGTAGCAATGACATGGATGATAATAGCAAGAACTGCCTTTGAGAGCACCACTGCTACTTGATCTAAATGCAGCTGTTGTTCTAGCAGACCCTAAAGTTATCCACTCAGGTTACCAATGACAGCTAAATGTCCTCAGCTTGAGGCTCTGATGTAATTTCTGCCACCTCTTCCATTTGTTTCTCCTAACCTACAAGCATCACTTCCATTTCAGATGGATTTAGTCTCAGCCATCTCACTCGCATCCAGCCCCCAATCTCCACCGGATACTGGGCCAGTCTATCAACTGATTCTGCTGGATAAGTCAAGAGGAACATTAACCGAAGTGTCATCAGCATCCGCCCCAATGTCTTCTGTTAACCGCCCCAACTGTCTGATCAGCAAGACAGGCAATAAAATAGATCTCTGTAGTATGCAACATAACAGTGGTCTTGGAGCTGATGAATACCATCTTATGGGGCCCTTGAACTAGAAAAGAACAAAGTTACTTCAAGGCAGCCCCATCCATTCCTGCCATACAGTGGTATCAAGGGAAGCCGAGAGATCTAATATCAACAGCTGATCATTGTCTATCACTGGGAGATTACTGACCAATGCAACCAAGGCAATCTCTATCCCAAACCAAATCAACAAGGGTCAGGTAGAACTGAGTCAATTAGATGCTGTGGAAGGTGTCTTACCACAAACTTATCAATAACCTTACACAGAAAAGGAAGATGCAGTACTGGTTGTTAGCTAACTAGATTGTCAATGGCAAGAGATGATATTTAGAGCAATGGAAGCATGCAGGTCTCTTTCAAAGCTGGCAACATCCTGCCCTCCCTAACAGAGGCACTGGATTTTCAGCAATATACCCAATACTTCCCAACCAATCTTCACCAGGCAGGAAGGACATGGGTCTAATGCATAGGTTGAGGCATAAAGTTCTCCCCACATCTTCAGCTTCAGTGAGTGACGCTAGTCAAAATTGAAAAAGAGAAGACATTGCAGATGTCCCTTTAAGATCATGTCTACTACTCTAAATGATGTGTATAGTTCACTTGAATCTGACTTTTTTTCCTAGCAAAATATCTAGAAGTTTCCTTACAATGTGGGAGGCTTGAGTCTGCTGTTGAACTGAGGCATCTTGGATTACTCAAGTTATCCACCACTTTAAAACAAATCCACTGATGGAGATCCTGTGAATCTCTTCTTTACCTCCTGTTCAGCCAAGGATTTCTGGAAAGCCCTAATTTGTAGTGTAAAACAGTTTAGTTTGCAAGCTACAGCTAAAAAGCAGGTGGGTGCCATGCCTTTTCATGTCACTAAAACCAACGTCGCATTGTACATTATGGATATATGAGTTCTGTTCATGGATGTTTCCCATCACAGAGTGTGAGCAATGACAAGAGAATTACTCTACTAACTTTTGCTCACCTAATAAAATTGCAATTTGAAAAGATTATGCCAAATGAATTTTCATACATATATTGTCCAGTTTGTTCATGCTGTTTATCTTCTGACATCTCACCTTCATACATCTATTTCCTCTAACATAGCAGGAAATTTATGGTATAAGGATTGCTCACCTGTGGCCTGGGTTATATCATTTCCATCTTTGATGTAGAAAGTTGGGGGAAACTGATTCAAGTCTAAACTCCTCATCCTGAACTTTAAGGCTCCTTTCATTCTTCTCCTTGATGCCCTCAGCCTTACTGTTCATTTGTGTCTTTCCCCACTCTTGTCTTGATGCCTTCTTCCTTGTTGCTCCTTGTGCCTGGATAGCCGTTCTCTCTCTATTCCACTCCCGCTTTAAACAATTCATATCTGCTCTAAAGCATGCAAAATGTTAAGCCACCTACAGAAAGCTGCCTCGTCCTCATTATTAAAAATACTGTTACATCACTCAAAGATGGAACCATCCTCTGGGTCAACCTGAGCATTTCATGATTGGATTTTGTACATCTGCTTAAAGTGTAAGCTCCTTGGGGCCCATCTTCTGTTTGTTTTTGCAGGGCCAGACATTCTACTGGCACTTAAATAAAACATACACAATATTTTTAAAAAAAAAATTCACTTGGTTCAGTTTAAAAGCCCTTTCACAAGTATGAACAAATGTATCTGTCACCAGCTGGTAAATATTTTTACAGAACTAAGATATTGCAGAGTACATCCCCAATTTATATGATCTCTTTTGCATGCTAATATTTGCACTGGGGCTTTTTCATTAACTGATGGTGACAGGGTATATGCCAGAAATTTAAAGACATTTATCTGAGCAAGGGATTACAGTTGTCCACCCTCATTGCAGGGACTGTAGGTAGCAGCTGCCAAGGAGAAATGGGAATGGGCTTAATGGAATCTGAATCCTCCTGGAAGGGGAAAGCTGCATTAGAATGGACAGAGTTGGGGAATCATTACTCTGGGAAATGAAATGGAAAGGGAGAAGACCCTCCCCTTAGTTAAGACATCAATGGAAGACTCTGGTTGCAGGAGCCTTAACAATGAAAGAAACTGACAGAAGGATGCCATTTTCCTTATTATTGTTATTTTCATAGATTCATAGACTCTAGGACTGGAAGGGACCTCGAGAGGTCATCGAGTCCAGTCCCCTGCCCGCATGGCAGGACCAAATACTGTCTAGACCATCCCTGATAGACATTTATCTAACCTACTCTTAAATATCTCCAGAGATGGAGATTCCACAACCTCCCTATGCAATTTATTCCAGTGTTTAACCACCCTGACAGTTAGGAACTTTTTCCTAATGTCCAACCTGGACCTCCCTTGCTGCAATTTAAGCCCATTGCTTCTTGTTAGAGGCTAAAGTGAACAAGTTTTGTCCCTCCTCCTTATGACACCCTTTTAGATACCTGAAAACTGCTATCATGTCCCCTCTCAGTCTTCTCTTTTCCAAACTCAACAAACCCAATTCTTTCAGCCTTCCTTCACAGGTCATGTTCTCAAGACCTTTAATCATTCTTGTTGCTCTTCTCTGGACCCTCTCCAATTTCTCCACATCTTTCTTGAAATGCGGTGCCCAGAACTGGACAAAATACTCCAGCTGAGGCCTAACCAGAGCAGAGTAGAGCGGAAGAATGACTTCTCCTGTCTTGCTCACAACACACCTGTTAATACTTCCCAGAATCATGTTTGCTTTTTTTGCAACAGCATCACACTGTTGACTCATATTTAGCTTGTGGTCCACTATAACCCCTAGATCCCTTTCTGCCGTACTCCTTCCTAGACAGCCTCTTCCCATTCTGTATGTGTGAAACTGATTTTTTCTTCCTAAGTGGAGCACTTTGCATTTGTCTTTGTTAAACTTCATCCTGTTTAACTCAGACCATTTCTCCAATTTGTCCAGATCATTTTGAATTATGACCCTGTCCTCCAAAGCAGTTGCAATCTCTCCCAGTTTGGTATCATCTGCAAACTTAATAAGCGTACTTTCTATGCCAATATCTAAGTCGTTCATGAAGATATTGAACAGAGCCGGTCCCAAAACAGATCCCTGTGGAACCCCACTCGTTATGCCTTTCCAGCAGGATTGGGAACCATTAATAACAACTCTCTGAGTATGGTTATCCAGCCAGCTATGCACCCACCTTATAGTAGTCCCATCTAAATTGTATTTGCCTAGTTTATGGATACGAATATCATGTGAGACCGTATCAAATGCCTTACTAAAGTCTAGGTATACCACATCCACAGCTTCTCCCTTATCCACAAGGCTCGTTATCTTATTGAAGAAAGCTATCAGATTGGTTTGACATGATTTGTTCTTTACAAATCCATGCTGGCTGTTCCCTATCACCTTACCGCTTCCAAGTGTTTGCAGACGATTTCCTTAATTACTTGCTCCATTATCTTCCCTAGCACAGAAGTTAAACTAACTGGTCTGTAGTTTCCTGGGTTGTTTTTATTTCCCTTTTTAGAGATGGACACTATATTTGCCCTTTTCCAGTCTTCTGTTAAGCACTGACTGTGCAAAGACACACATCAAGGTAGTCCCAGCCCCAGAGAACTTAGAAACCTGGGAGACTTCATAGAAAGACAAGCTGCATTGGACGACCTAAAGAAAGGAGTCACTTTAGATAGATTTGAGTGGGGGAAGGAATCTTATCTTTTTTTTATTCCTTTTTTGTAAGCCTGGAGGAAGAATTGAGTCTTTAGAAGGTTTAAGAATGAAGATGGGGTGAAGAGATGGTTCAACGGGAACAGAAGGTTATTCCAAGAACTAAAGGTAGCACAGAGAAGAATATGAAAGGGGTGTCAAGGCTATCACCATCGGATAGAGGGAAGGAGGGAATGTGATAAGAGAAAAGATCCAAGTTGTAGGCCAAGGTCCTTTTTGTTTAAACCCTGCCTGTGAAAGCTATTGTTTTGTACTGAACTCAACAACAAAGGGACTAGATTCAGGCTGCAGCAGCTTCTCACTGGACACGGATTAAAATCAGATACTTCAGCAATGGGTACATCATAAAGTAAAATAGTCAATTCCCAGCACAATGAATAGCAAGTTGACCACATGCGCACAAACATCTCCTTAATGGATCTACAGCCGAGCTTTCCAGTGTCTGTTTATCATATGCTCACATATAGAACTTTAAAAAAAAAAATCCAGTTTTAGGTAGATAGCATTTAGAGAACTTGTGTTTTATGACAAACCTCATCACTTTTTAGGGCAGGAGTCGGAAACCTGCGGCAAGCGGGCTGATTTTTAGTGGCACACTGCTGCCAGCTGGGGCCCTGGCCGCCAGCCCCGCTCAGCCCAATGCCGGCCTGGATTACGGAACCCCAGGCCAGCAGCGGGATGAGCCGCTCAGCCCGCTGCCAGTCTGAGGTCCAGGCTGCCAGCCCCTTGCCAGCCGGAGTCCCGGCTGCCAGACCACTCAGCGCACTACCGGCCTGGATGGATGGAACCTGGGCCAGCAGCAGGCTGAGTGGGGGCCGGCAGCCGGTACCCTGGCTGGCAGGGGCTGGCGGACGGAACCCCAGACCAGCAGCGGGCTAAGCGACTCAGCCCGCTGCCAGTCAGGGGTTCCGTCTGCCGCCCGCACTGCCGGTCTGGCATGCGAAACCTTAAATTAATGAACACTTGGCACACCACTTCCCAAAGGTGGCCGACCCCTGTTTTAGGGTCTATCAATATAAATGCAAGGGAGCATGCAAAACTGGAGAGTTCCACTGTTTGAAACCTGGAAGAATACATCCCAATCACACGTGATGTGGCAGGCTAATACTAAACCCTCACCCTAATGTTATTATTCACTCTTCCAGAGAGATGCAGTGCAGATCAAGCCCTATGTTTGAAGTCTCCGTAGGAGTTTAAATTTTGTCCTGCAATTTAAAAAGTACTACATTCCGACGGCTTTCAGACACAAGTTTGTCTACTAAATTTACTATTAATGGTTAACAATTTTATTCAAGCTGGGTTTGTTTTTTTGAAAGCAGCTACAGAACTTTATACAAGGTTGTTGTTTTTCTCATGTCATCAGCTACCACAGCCTCAGAGTCACAAGTTATCGTCCTTCATAACAAGATCATCATGTTCTTTAGTATAATCACTGGCTGATGTACTTCCTGTGTCCTGTGTTCGCTTTGAGTGACAGTGACAGAGAACTCCATTCTTAACCATGTCTTAAGGGCTCTGTATATCTTGGATATTCTAATTCCCACTTTTTCAGCCTCTCAAATTCCCTACTCTCTAACCTCCAGCAGGTCAGAATGCTACAGTCAGAACAGTCTCTCATTCCAGGAAGTGGAAACATCTTGCACCCCTTTCCTCAGCTTCCAATTTAACCCAAAATCCAATTCAGACTTAACATTACATCCCACAATAATTACATACATGCAAGAGGAGCAGTAGGAAAATATTCATCCAATTCAGCAGCTGAAAACCAACACTCACAACTGGAGCCAGGATTCACAACTAGCAGCTCTCTGTGGACCACAATCAAGTTCTCTGCAGACCACCAGTAGTAGATGGATGACAGTTTGAGACCTTCTGCTCTATTTCATCTTAATGCCCCATTTTGCCTTTCTTCTTGTGTGACAAGCATAGAACCTAACTGTGCAAATCATTGTGGGTCACAATATGGAAAAACCTAACACCTAGTCAATTCAGCAGTCTAGTACACTTGACCAACTGAGTCTCTCTTTGCCGTCACCATGACCATGTATTCATTACCTATCATACACAAGGCCCCACTGTACTCAGAAATGGACGGTTTTATTAATTTAAATATGAAAACTGATAATACAACGAGCACATTTCCAGTGATGGATGGATAATTCCTTTTTTTTTTTAAATGAAAGTTAAAAATACTAGAGTAGAGTAAATAATTCTGCAGCAAGAAGTGGATTCCAAGGCAGTTTCCGCAGATGTGAAACCGCAAAATATAGAATCACAGAAATGCAGGGCTGAAAGGGACCTGAGAGGTCATCTAATCCAGCCCCTGCACTGACCAAGTATACCTAGACCATCCCTGCCAAGCTTTTGTCTAACTTCTTCTTTAAAACCTCCTAACAGAGGAATTGCACAACCTCCCTTGGAAGCCTAGTCCAGTGCTTAACTACCCTTACTGTTGGAAAATTTTTCCTAATATATAACCTAAATCTACCTTGCTGCAAATTAAGCCCATTATGCTTTGTCCTACTTTCATCAGTGTGCACAGAAAATAATTGATCAAGTTTTTTTTATAATAGCCCTTAACATCACTGAAGATTTATCGGATCCCCGTCCCCCACCCTTGTCTTGTTCAGTCTTGAGAAAACATGTCCATTAAAAAAATAAAAACAAAAACAAACAAACCAAAAAAACCCACTTTTCTTCATAGGTCAGGTTTTCTAAACTTATCATTTTTGAAGCTCTCCTCTGAACTTTCTCCAATTTCTCCATGTCTTTCCTAAAGTGTGGTGCCCAGAACTGGACACAGTAATCCAGCAGAGGCCTCACTGGTGCCAAGTAGAGCAGGACAAGTACCTCTGTTGTCTTTTTTTAATACACCCCAGAATATTAGCCCTTTTTTTTGCAACTGCATCACGTTTTTAACTCATAATCTACTATAACCCTAGATTATTTTTTTAGCTGTTATTGCCTAGACGCTTATTCCCCATTTTGTAGTTGTGTATTTGATTTTTCCTTCCTAAGTGTAGTGCTATGCCCTTGTCTTTATTGAATTTCATCTTGTTGATTTCAGACCAGTTCTCCAATTTGTCAAGGTCGTTTTGAAGCCTAATCCTGTCTAAAGTGCTAGCAACCCCTCCCAGCTTGGTGTCATCTGCAAATTTTATATGCATACTCTCCACTCTATTATCCAAGTTATTAATGAAGATATTGAATATGCAGGGGCCTGATTATGTGTACACATCTGTATGCTTTTATTCCCTATATTATGGATGGTCTCTTTTATTTATTTATACACACACACAAAACAAAAATGTGCACCACAATCTGCTGTGATTGTCATCTGTACCCATGGGGGGAAAATATGAAACAGGTTGAGAGCTAATATAATTACCAATCATATGGCAAATTACCATATTAGCAAATGTAAGTGTGTCTCTTTTAGTTTAGGAGCCCTAATGTTCTCCAGACTCAGGAAGTTAGTTTGAGTGACAGTTAGAGGAATAAATTGAATTAAGCCCTATTATTACTTCACAGTAAAATAATATATTAAAACACCACTTGTACTTTCCTAGTCATATTTTAATTATTTCTTTCTTTTGCTATGGTGCAAAATTCAAGCAGTTTACTAGGATTCAAACCCTTTAGGGATTTTTGTGTGTCAGGCAAACCCACCAACTGAGATTGTTTTGATGCTGTGATGACTGCTACTAAAAATTTTAAAATAATGCTCAAGCTTTAATGGTTGGATGACATTTGTCTGGTACAAAACTAAATTCCATTCTGTCAAAGCTGCAGAAATGAGTGAAAAGCGCCTTTAAAGTGTCCCTTTACAATCCCTAGAGCAAATTAAGGCTGAGTGCACAGCTACTGTGCTGTATCTCTCTCAAAGGAATTACAATAGTAAGTGAAAGCGCCATTTACAACTTGCTTTGTGTATAATCAGCAGAAACAAAAGATATAACAACAACAAGTATAAAGGACTTTCTTCACCACACCCCCAAAGGAATTAAGAGAAAAAGAGCAGTGGGCATTCCTTTCTGTGTGGAAAGGGTTTTCAGGCAATACATATTCTGGGTCACAGAAGAAACATGGCAAATTCCCCCCTCCCATATTTTCTTTGTTTACCAAGTTCACTCAAAAAGAACAGGAGTACTTGTGGCACCTTAGAGACTAACAAATTTATTAGAGCATAAGCTTTCGTGGACTACAGCCCACTTCTTCGGATGCAGGAATGGATTGAGGAAGAAAGACAGGACCAATACTCTTTTGACAATGAAATGAAACAATAGGCCAAGGCAAGTAAAGCAGAATGGAGATGGTAGGGGGGTCTGGTAAAAGAGAGAAAGGGGTGCCAATGATGTGGTGTTGCTAGTGGAAAATAGCTAACAGAGCTGGAAGAAAGAAGAAAAGAGAGAGAAAAGAGCAACCTAAATGTTGTCTTCAGCTGTAGGCAGAGTAACTCCCAGAGAGAGAGAGATTGTAACCAAAGGCTCCAAGAACAGTAGGGGAGTGTCAGAGAAATCTCCAGCAAATGGAAGAAACAGGATGGTGTCACACCTGGAGGACTCGCTCATGGGTCCATTCCCCACTACCGCAGAAGCTGCCAAAAGTCAGGTTGCTGAGCTTGAACTGATGCTTCAGGAAGAAAAGTATTTTTTCCTCACTTGAGAGAGGGTGAAACATTTTTTGTTTTTCTTTTTTTAGAACATACTAGACCAAAGATAGAAGCACAACACAAATCAGCATCAGGACAGAAAGGTACCTTTTCAGAGGCAAAGCGTGTGTGTGTGCTAGGAGGAGTTGGGAGTATGATGAGATCCAGAAAATGAACTCTCAGCACAGGAGGCAACACTTGCAACAGCTTTCTTTCACGTCTGGCATTTAGGATTAAAAGTCCAGAGAAGGCACCCACTTATCACATGCAGATGAAGGAACTCGTATACAATTACCTACAGTGCTCGGGGGCTTTTGGCAGACATACATCTTACGTCAAAAGTGTAATTGCACTTGGCAAATCCATACGCTGTCTACCATGATAGATACATTTTGGATTCAGTATACAAAAATATTTTTCTTACTACATGGGGAACAGAAAATGGAAGCAGAAGAGGCATCCTAAAAGAAAGGGAATACTGAGCAGGAAAGAATATGTGTAGCACAAAAGTGATTCCTAATTCAGTATCTTAACAGACATCACTGGGCGATAAATACATAGAAATATACAATTCTGACAGAGAAAAGCTAGGTACCACCTGTGGGAAGAAATTTCACCATATATAGGTTAGATGCCGGCACCTCTTAGTTGGAATAGGATGTTCTTCCCACAATGAAAGGGAAGATATGTAAAAGATGAGACATCTTTATCAAAATTTCACTTTATCCAATACTAAAAGTGATGTCCATGAAGGCAGGGTTTTGGCTTTGCAATTTATGGCACTAGATGTTCCTACTAACTTCGTAGCATACATTTTTAAGGACAGGAATCCAGTGAGATAGCTGGGGATGATAGAATCCATGTTGTACTAACACAATGTTTTCAGAAGAGGTGGCATAAGAAAACAGAAAGAGGAAGGTTGGGTTTGTCAACTGCACGTATATTTGAACAGAAAAACAGGCACTCTTGGAAACAGACAAGCAACTGAGAATTCCAGTGGAATAGCCAGGTTGCATTGGTTAGACAAAGAGGGAGATGCAGCAAGAAAAAGCAATGTATCTCCCAGCTCGAGATACGCTGGCAGTGCACTTGGAAGTAAATTTAAAAAAATAAGAGATACCGACATTAAGATTCACACTGAAATTTTTTTTGAATTCTTCAAGAATGTATTGAATGAGTTAACTTTGGTTTGCTCCAACTAGAATGGAGTGTGGAGGCATACAAGGAATATGATGTCAAGAGCATTAATTTTGTACAAATCCGTTTGATGCAATATGCAAAAATCATTTTCTGATCATTTTGTGTTAATAAAGGTTTGATACCTCCATGCCAATAAAAGAATATAAGCGAGCTACTGGAGAAGCAATTGGGAAGGTTCTGAGAGCAATGTAATATATTTGCAAGAAGTTCTAATTTACTTGATATTTTTGTGTTTATAATCTATTAGAAATGGACCTATACCAAAATCCTGGATCCAACCAGCTGAACTTTAGGGTATACTGGTGCCAACCTTGCATCTCCCTCCTCCACTCACTTTAGGTCGAAGTCTGTGAAGGAAGAAAATTCCATTGGTACTGCCTGGCTGCCCACCTAAATGTCATCTTCCAAAAAAAGGACTATTTTAATGTAAGAATTTTACTGATAATTAATGAAATATATAGGATCTGCTTTAACAGTGTATGGTGCAAGATGAATTGATGTGATTTTTTGTTGTAGGTCAGACATATATTTTATAGCAAAAATAAGAGGAAAGTAGAGTGAACACAATTTGCTTCTGTAAAATAAAAACACAGCCAACATAAACCCTTGTCATTCAGTATATTTATTAAGTTGAAAACTCTTCCCCTCCTCACACAACAGTTTTCCAAAACTCCAAAAGACCACTTTTTACTGTCTGGTTTGCGAATAGCTAATATCTAAGGGCTTTATCATGCCAAAAAAAAAAAAAAAAAGGATCCACTCACACTGTACTTAGTAAATTAAGAAATGCTGGACATTTAGAAAGAAGAAGAAGGAGAATATAATCCTGTGGTGATCAACATATGTCTTGAAGCATTCATTTTAGCATGTATTGCCACAAATGTCATTGGTCAAAATTATCCTACTCTCTGAAAAAATATATCCTGCTGCCATGTTGATACAGAATTTTTGCTGTGAAAATACTTCATTTTATATGCAAGACCAATCAGGAAGAAGCAAGAGACAGATTTCTTTTGCTGGTATTTATGACTCTCCTTTAGTTTCCCATAATGGAAAGACTGGGTTGTTTATTTGTTTTCTAGAGAAAGTTTACTTGCCAAGCAGTTTTGTATGTGTTTGTTGTAAACAGATTCTTATAGCTCTGTTAATAAAGCTAGAGGGAGAGAGAGAGGAAATGGCATCTGGATGTAGTATCGGTACTTTTGTCCAGGGCTGTGCCAAGGGAGTTGGTCCCTTATCAGTGAGAGGTTGAAACGCACTGCAAGGCGTTGCATGCCCTCAATTTCAGTTGTTGAAAGAATACAGCACCTTGAGAGATTGGACCTTTCGCTCCTTACTTTAAAATCATTAGACTCAAGAGGCATGTGGACAAAGAAAGAGTCTTTGCTGAAAATGTATTGATTAAAGCACAGCTTTGCTGCTGGATTACAAATGAAAGATTTTTTTTAAAATGCCCCAAACTCAGATAAGACACAGCTAGTTGCCTATGTGGAAGTGGGATGTTTCTCTAGTCTCTACCCCCATTTTACTAGGGTTAGGAACTAGGTACAGGGAAAAGGTGGTTAACATTAGGTCCTCCTTAGCCGTGTCTTAACCCACTCATTTTTAAAAGTCCTTGCTTAAGATAAAGTTGTGCACTTATCTAAAGACATAAGGCAATGGCTAAAAACAAAACAAAAAAATTATTGCACTGAGCTACGCAGTTAAAAAGGAGTCTGTATTCTGAAGCAATTTGAAAACAACACCCATCACACTCTTAATACAACAACACATTAAAAAAGACCAAATCAAAACACAAACCAAGTTGTATTTCACATGTTTCAATATGGAAATACTGGGAAGTAGAGCTGTCGACAATACACAGTATGATCCTGTAGCCTTTTGACAGGCAAAACTCCAGTTGACTTCAGTGAGAATTTTGCCTTCATAAAGGCTGCTACATCAGGCTTCAAAACAGATCACATATTTAATTGCATTTAATTTTCCTTTTTAAAAAAAGGAAAGAGCAAAAAGCACTCAGTAAATTGCGGTAAGGACTCGGCATGGCATGTGCACTTAAGCAGTCTTAAAACTTTAATAAAGCCCCAATCTCAATCTCATTTGGCCACTCATTTCTGGCATGCACAGGATCAGACTTTCAGTTCTCATACAAGCATGACATAGAAACTGCTAGAAACATAATTAGGTAAGAGCGCACTGAAAACATCATAAGTGCACAATCTTTTCTCACTCAGATTTTAAAACATTTTCTACTGCATGTGCACATGTATTTGTCTCCTCACTTTTCAGTCTTTCCTAACTCAGTCTCTGATTCAGTGAGGTACTTAAACAAACATGTGCAGCATTACATTAAGCACATGAGTAGTCCCCACGTGTTTAAGTACCTGGCAGGGTCTACAACTCCAAATAATTTTTTTCAGTTTTGGTCATAGATATACTTGTTAATGAGGACTATTTGCATAAAGAGCGTCAAAGAGTTCTGCTCTTTTTGAATTATCTAGATGGGAAATAAAATATTATGCAACTTTTTTAAAACCTCAAAAAAAGTTGTGAGGATTTTGACTGAATCTTAAAAATCAAAACCCCAACTACCTTTGGCCAAACTTTAAGTATGGAAAAGCTTAGGCTAGCTGGTGATTTTTTTTAGTAAGCTATGGGTGTGTGAAAGCAGGGGAGATGATCACTGAAATTGTTTTTCAGCCTTAACTATAGCACTGGCTACTAAGTGAGTGCTATAACATATAATCATTTCACTTACAGCCTTATGTGAAGAACTATATGATTGCTAATATTCAGCCCTCTACCTTCAAGATTTTTTCCTTGTGATTAACCTTCCTTGATGTGGTATGCAAGGCTCAAACTTGATGCTGATGTAAATGAATCCTGAAATTATACCTCACTCTATCAAAAAGGTAAAATGTTAAGATGAACTTTGGAACTTTTTCCACAGTTGCATGTGAAGGACCTATCTAGCGATTGTAGATTTACAGAGAAAAGGAAAGATAAATGGATCAGAAAACATCACAAATACAGGCTTGTCTAGGTTAGAAAAGTGATACCAGTGTAAATAAATCAATTTAAAACTCACTCCTGATGTAGACATGTTAAACCAGTTTAAACCATGTTTATACAGGTTTACATTAATTCAATTAATTAAGATAATGGATTAAGCTAATCCAGTTTAAGCACAATTTAGAGTTTAAATGTATCTGTATTAGAGGTTTGTACCAGCATAACTAAATCGTCATGGACACACCGATGCACAATTTTGTTTGTAGACTAGCCCTTAGGTTGGAATTTTCAAAGGAGGCTGATAAGAAATACAATAAAATAGCCATAATTGGAGAAATTATAAGTCTTGCAATATTTTATTCTTTTTCTTAAAGCCCCAGCTTCTGGAAGCATTTCATTAGGTGAAAATCTCAGCTTTCATTTAAACAGGTAAGTTACCAGCCCTCATGTGTGTGAAGAAAGGCTTGGAAGCATGAAATGAGTGAGCCCTAAAGGCCCAGAAACCATATCCAAATTTCTTTTTAAAAGCTCATGATTTAAGCTGATCTCAGGATTTTGAGGGGGACTGACTCGTAATTTTTGAACACTTGGAATCCTTTGAAAATCCCAGGCATTGTGCAGTACACATTATTAGTCTATCAACACAGCAACAAAAACCTTGGACTTGATTATCCACTGCTTTCACACTTTCTATAGTCATTTATACGTGCAAAAGATGAGTGTGAAGAAGTGTAAAATGCTACCACTTGCGTGAGTAGACAATTCAGAGTTAGTTGCATTTTCACACCAGTTTGCACAGGTATAAATGACTACTCAAGGGGCAAGGAGAGCAGAAAATCAGACCTCTTATTTCTAAAAAGGTTTTTAGTTACTTTTAAAAATGTAATTATTTGAAGTCTATGGAAGAACTGCTCCTCAACTAGTGGGAAATGGGATAGTTGCTATCAAATCACCTCTTCTCCAAAAGGAATATGAAATCTGTTTTCAGGACACTTCAGTACATTTTTTGCAATATTCATTAAAGAGTCACAATTTACAAGAAGTCCATTTGGAAAAAGACTTTTTTTTAAATAGTCACTAAATGAAAGGAAACCTTGTGTGAACATATAACTTGTCACTTTCCTTTGGAAATCATAATTTAAAATTTCTCATTTTCAAATCATCATAAGTAAACTCCTATCAATTCGTACTCAAAATGGTTTAAAGCAGAAAAAATATAAACTCAAAATGGGTAACCTTCAGAATCTATGGAAGATTTTAATGACGAGTTCTGAAATCTGAAGGGCTCAATAGGTAAATAAATCATAATTTTGCTATAGAGCTGATTGTTTGTTGAAACGATGACTCTCCATAAACCTTGACAATATAAGTATTTTTTTAAAAACCAACAAAAACAGCCTCTATCATCATCATCATAAACAGTGCACTAACCAGTTTAAAGTTATGTTTATCTGACAGAAATCATCCCTTTTATAGAAACAAAATAAATAAATCATGGAGCCAAACCTATGTGAATCATTCCTAACTTTTTTTTTTTTTAATCAAAAATTATATGAAGACCTACTAGTGGCTTACTTTTTTTTTTAATGTTACATTCCTTAATAATATTTACATGCATTCCTGATACATACATTGATAACTGAGAAATAATTTTCCTGTAACATGCTTTATAATACAAGGTAAAATATAAAAAGTATTTCAATGCACTGTGAATGTGTATTATACAAAGGTTTAAGCACAGAATACAATACGTATTGTAAATCTATATAAAATTACACACACGCGTGTATGCATGTTTCATATCTGCACATTAAATATTTACACATATATACATATTCAACAAGGGGGAATTCCCTTTATCTTTGAGATTCTCCTCAACTCATATTTATAAATTTCATGTATTTATTTATCTATTTATTTTTTAACAAGGTCGGTAGAATTTCTCCAACTTTCCCTCACTTTGACCTCAAAACTTGCAAGGTGCTGAGTACCCTTAACTCATACGAGTTGACTGTGTACAGCACCCTGCAGGATCAAGCCCATTCAATCTTGTGTGTATATATTTGAGTTTATACCACACCATTGAGAAATCAAATACATCAAGACATTGTGGGCCAGATGGAGCTACGCCAATTGGCCCCAGCTGAGAAACTGGACGAATATCGTTACTATAATACTGCTAATAATATGAGCATTTTAGACTAGCGCCAACTTTTATTCATGCACCTTTCATGTGTCACAAATATTTTATGAAATGGTTTACAATATGCTGCATTTTAATTTGTTAAGAGCGATCAGAGAGTATGATCATTTCTCATTCACAAAACTAAAAAATGTATTACACTTCCCAGTCATACATTGTCTGTATATATTAAACATTAATATATGTGTGTGTGTACACACTCGCATGTGGATGCACATGGTGACAGATATTTATATAGAGAAACATACATACATAAAAACAACATCAGCCTTCACTTACACCAGTATAACTCCTTGGACTTCAATGAAGTTGCAAGAGTGCAATCAAATGAAGAACGTGATTCACTGGGTGGGGGGGAAGAGGGGTTGTGCATGCCCTTGCACACACCAGCATTATGGCCACAACTTTTTCACTTTTGGGTGCCCAACGTTAAGCACCTAAATAAAAATGCCCTGATTTTCAGAGATGCACCCACAAGTCTCATTTAAGTCCCAGATACATATATCCACAGATTATTTTCACATTAAGCCACATAAACATCAACATACAAATAAACATAATGTAAGCCTGTAGCAAACATCTAAACTCATGAAATTTCAGTAATATATATGATAACTTTTTGTAAAAAAAAAAAAAAAAAAAATCACATATATCAATAAGTAAAAAAACCAAACAAACCACACATCCTATGAAAATTCAAAGGAACTGAGAAATATGAGCATGACTTCATAATAACGTCTCTTTTCAAGGGTTATATCCCCATAGCTATCCCAAACCCTGCACTATTTCTGTATTTAATAGCCCTGTTTAAAATTTTGCTAGAAATCATTACAACTAATGTAAATTAGATGGATCTATTATCCCCGATTTAAAAAAAAAAATCCCAGAAATCCACAACATTTAGTTATTTCTTTACTTTGTTCTTTTGTATTCTAAAATTAAATCCTTCTGACTCATGTAAACCATTATTACAAAGAAATGTTTAAAAAATGTAAAAAGGAATGAGGGAGTAGTAATGGTAACATACAGTACCATGAGCTGCTTTGGCCTCCCAGTCAGTGTTGTATAGTTAACAGATCACTCCTGGCCTTCAGCAGACAGAAAGGGGGGTCGGGGAAACAGTTCTAGGAGCAGAGGAGGGAGAAGGGAGGGGGAGAGGAGGGAAGAGGAGATCTGGCAGTTTACACAAGAAGGCAACTCAGCTCCTTTCTGGCGCATTTCTTCCCCCTGTCTCCCAACCTCTTTGCGTGTGTCTTGTCATATTTTCTTCAGCTGTTAATTGTCTGGACTGAGAGATTTTAAAAAGCCACAGTTTAGGAAAAGCGAAACCCTTCTAAGCGGCTATCACAGCAAGTCAGCTTCATGCTGCTGGGTAAAATTTTCCAAGGGAAGTGTTCTTCTGATAGTTCCTGAGTCTCTAAGTCACCCTCCCTCCCCCTTTCCCCACCACACACACTCCCCTTGAGGCCTGAATGCACTTGTGGCAATAAAACATTCATGCGACTTGGAATTTTAACACAATGCCATTTCCCTAGTTTAACCTGAAAGGAATGCACTAGTCACAACAGACTACATCATCCTGCCATTAAGCCCTGCCAAGGAACCGCTTTTTTGGCTGTGCTGGGCCAGCTCTGACGGGAAAGGAGTACACAGACCCACACACAGAGCAGAGGGGCCACCTCTGCTTCCTCAACCTTATCCAGCAACACCCTGCTCTTAACCATGACCCCTGACCCGCTTCTGCATTGTGACAGGCTTGTGATGCATGTGTCACTTCAGAACTTCTGCAGAGTCACAACACTGAGCAGGGAACTCCAGCATTTCACTAATCTGCTCCGCTGTTTCAACAGACACTTGGTCAATTGCCAGAGGGTGTGGGGGTTTGTGCTTTTTTTTTTTTTTTAATATATATTATGATTGTTACTATTGAAAGTTGTGTGTTTAAAACTAAAGATACTTCCCCTGCCTCCCCCCCTTGTATTAATTTTTTTAAGGGTAAACTTTTCATTTGCCAGTGGTAACCAGGTTACGAGATTACTGATAAAACAGTTTGCTTAGAGGACTAGTTACCAAAGCTGCCAGCCCTTTGGCAATCTTGTGGCATTTTATTTATTCTATAATAAAACAGAAGTATTTCCTTTATAATTACCGGGAAAGTCGATGGGAAAGGGAAGGTGCTAAGAGTCTTGTTTGCCCTCTGTTGCCCTACTGTAGTGTGACAGTATTATTCCAATGTAAATAGGAAGCACAGTACCATAGCACCAGGACACAACTATTATTTACCTGTTATTTTGATTTCTGAAGCTATAAACCTGAATTGTCAACTCCTGGATTTTCTTCCCCTCTCATCTGAATGACAGACAGCACAGCCAATCTCTGGGCAGAGATTTTTGGAGCTTTTTGCTTTAATTCCACCCACTTCTTCACTGCCCAGTTTCATTCTTCCATGGCTGTATTATCCTTTCTTTACTTTAAGCTGTTCATAAGACACTAAACAGACAGCTAAGGAAACATTCTCAAAACACTGGAAAATACACCCATAAATATTTTGAACCTATACTAGAAAAAGGGAACTGATATCCATTGTCCTCTCTGCTCTGAGCCTCAGGGATCTGTATACCCAGCATTTTGGAGTAAGTGGGAGTGAGCCTCCTAGCCCAAATGGTTATATAGACAGAACTTTGACGTTCCAGCTTGGGCCGTGAAGCCCAACCTCCACTAGGCTCCAAACACCCAATCTGCAACTTCCAACGCTGTCTATACAGCTATTTTTAGAGCACTACTGTGAGCCTCGCTAGCCCAATTCTGTCAGCCCTGGCTGCGAGGCTCACTCCTGCTCAGTCCAAAATGCTATGTAGACATACCCATACCCCAAGTGGCTGGTTACAGACCAGTGTCTACAGAAATCAAATTAGGAGCTAAACACATTCTCTGTTATGCAGAAGTAGACACTATTTTTAAGTCATGGCGCCTGATTTGCACTCCTTTATAACCGAACGTATTATTATTTATACATGACCATGTGTGTGCAAATGCTTTACAGAAGGACACCAGGGGATGTGTCCATTGCCCAAGGAGCTTACAATCTGAATTAAATTTTAATACAAGTGGAAGGAGGAAGAAAAAGTTAGCCCGTCAAAACATTAGAAGATGTGCTTATTGTTACGTAAGAAAGGAACAAAATGCCTAATTTATTAAAATTTGGGACCACAATCGGGATCAGATAGTTAATTACCCAGAAAGCAGGGGAAGAAATTCAGCTAGAAAGCACTGCACAAAGATGCAATGTACAAAGACACAGTGGGTGAAGATGATGTGTAGGAATGACCAAGTTTGTTGACAAGGACTAAATTATGTAAACAGAATTGTTTTTCCTAGTAGCTTGCTCTTAAGTATGCAACAGGATTCACTTGTCCATTATGAACTTGAGCAAATGTATGTGTGGGATGATTTACTCCAGGTCCCTCAGCCTGAGACCTCAGCTTGTCTGAGCAGTATGTATTTTTAGGAAATTCTAACCTGGTTCTGATACTCCATTTCCTAGAGCAATATGGAACTTAAGAATGTAGGAACTGCCATAATGGATCTGACCATAGCCAGGACCAGATACTTCAGAGAAAGGTGTAAGAAACCCAGTACTGGACAATTATGGAATAACCTGCCCATAGGGGAAGGTCCTTCAGAAACCCCAATCTGTTACAGGTTGGCTTATGCCCTGAAGCATTAGGGTCTGAAGTGACCATATGTCCTGTTTGAATCAGGACAGTCACAGTTTTTCATAGGACATCCCAATATCCCAGGAACTTCTTTCAGATTACCTGCAATATTCTGGCTTTTCATTTCAGTTGACACTATGGTTATATTTGAGGGAATTTTTTTTCAAAAAAAATTTGTTCAAAATTTATTGGTAGACAGAGTAGAATTTGCTTTGTTTATCATCAAGAATAAAAAGTCCTGTAGTGTAAGTATTCAGAGTGATGAATGGTGTTTGGAGTGAAGAGAAAAATCAAATGAGCGTAGACACTATTAAAGCTGTTCTGTTACTAGAAGCAAACTTCAGTGATCCTTGTTCAGTATTTCTTGATAGAATCATACAAAGTTTCATAGATTCCAGGGCCAAAAGGGACAATTGTGATCATCTAGTCAAGCGTTTCTCAAATGCGGCCACTAGGGGCTTTTCTTGCGGCCACAGCCTCCTGGGCCGTGATTGGAAGGGAGGGCAGACAAAGTAGCAGCCTCTCCCCTTCCGTGGTGCTCCTGGATGCACCGCCTTGGTGTTTGTTGCTGGGACCGCCAGCAGAGGCCCTGCACCCCTCTGGAGACACCTGGGGCACAGTGCTGGAGGAGCAGGCAGCTGGTGAGTTCCCCACTTTCCCATGAGCAGTGGGGCTCAGACTTTGTGCTTCAGCCCCAGGCTCCATCCCTGGGCCCCATCCTTTGGCCGCAGGGCTTTGGGCTCTGGCCACGGGCTTCAGGCTCCAGCCCCCCGCTGCCTTCCCCACCTCCTGCACCCCCCACACCCTATCGCCCCAGGCCCTGGCTGCCTCCCCCCAACCCTCCATCCAAGGCTTAATTCGTCCCCAGGCTTGCCAAGGCTGAATAAGTCTGCTGTGAAAAGTGATACTTGTATGTTTGTTAATATCACTTTTCACAACAGACTTGCTAGCTAGCAATAAATAAATTACAATGATTTGGATGTGTCTATGTGCATATTTATTTGGTTTTCCTAAAGGTAATTAAGTATTTCAGGAAAAAGTTTGAGAGTGGCCACCAGCAAGAGTTGGTGGCCACACTGAGGCCACCAAAAAAATTTGTCCTGAGAACCCCTGCAGGCCATAGAACCTTCCCCCCCACAAAAAATCCCTTTTGAATTAGAAAATGTTTACAAAAATCCAATTTTGATTTAAAAATTGCCAGTGATGGAGAATCCATCAACACCCTTGGGAAATTGTTCTAATGGTTAATTAGTCTCACTATAATAAATAAATTTTACACCTATAGCCAGGTGTCCAGTGAAATTAGACTCCAGGACCACTGGTACTGGAAGCAAGAGCAATATCCCTTGGTCATCAAACCACTTAACAGATCACTATGATACTGAAAGTTATCTTCCATTCTGAAAAATCTGTCTCTATTACTACATAATCAGAGGTTGGCCGTAGTGACACATCACACACCTTTTTTTTTTTTTTTTTACGTGCACTTTTATTTTTCACATAACTATTTTGCTAGCCTCCTCGTCTGCCACTAAAGAAACACGTGTAAATAAGAGCGTCCAGTTTACCTGCTACTGCCCCATCACTGTCATTTTTCATGAAAATTTGAGAAGCTGCAGCTAGACCAAATGGTAGGGCTCAGAGCAGGAAATCAGGGGCTCTTGGAGCAAAGTACACTGACACGATCCAACAACAGTGGCTCAGATTAAGTGTTGTAGTTTCACTGATACCCTGTAGTCTTCAGTGTTAGTGAACACACTTATCAACCAACTTCGATGATGCCAATCGGAAAAAACTTGTCAGAATGAATTTTTTATCTGAAGTCTAGGATTGGTCTATCTCCCCTTGATCCTGAAGCAGCATGAGCAGATGCCAAGACGCCACTAAGGGTACATCGACAGTGCAAAAAAAACCTACAGCAGCGGTCTACAGAGCCAAGCTCCAGCCCGAGCGGGAACATCTATGTTGCTATTTTTAGTGCTGTAGCGTGAGCCCTGTGAGTCGGAGTCTGTAGACACTAGCTCTGAGACCTGTTGTTGTGGGTGTTCTCTTTTTGCAGCACTGACAGCCCTAAAAGGACAGGACAGGATTTAATACCTGACAGATACACAGGGAGACACAATAACCACAGAGTTAAAATTACTCTGAAGCAGGAAGGAGAGAGGAGGAGAAATGATTCCCCTCTGTTGTTCACCCAAAGACCCATTTCTACCAGTGGATCCAGTTCCATTTCTCCCCCCAAAATGGATGTCTGCCCAGGTTAGAATTCACCTCTCTCCAGAGAAACTCCAAAGGGATCTACTGTCAGGATACTTCCCTAGTGAAACTAGGTATCCTGCCCCACCCCATTTTCTTTTTATTGTAGAGACAATGTACTTGAATATGTCCCGGAGGGCCTGGTTCAAAGCTGAGCCAAATAATCTGCCCATCCATCACCCCTTCAACATTTGATTGGTAGAGAACATATTTTCCATTTTTCCTTCCAGTTCCTTTACAGCTAGGGTGACCAGATGTCCCGATTTTATAGGGACAGTCCCGATATTTGGGTATTTTTCTTATATAGGCTATTACTTCACACCCCCATCCCGATTTTTCACACTTGTTGTCTGGTCACCCTACTCACAGCCCACGTCAGCACCAGAGGGCTCTCCATGGTCTAAGATGAAAAATTTCATGCTAATTGAAGTCAATCCTAGATGACTTCATGGAGGAAGATGGCAGCCAGTTTCTAAATGTCTTCAATTTTCTGTGCTTCCTTAACTTTTCATCTGTTGCAGGGGTTAAAAGTAACTAGCTGGGCATTAGGAATCCACCTATCAGAACTCTGAGTGCACACAGAGAATGCTCAGATAGATTAAAAAAAAAAAGTTGATTGTCTCTCTTTGTAAGAAACGTGGGGGCACTAGTTGAAATTGGGGGGGGGCAGAAGCAACAAGAGGGGAGGGGGAAGCACTGATTTCAAGAGGAAGAATGGACTCTTTTGAACCTGACACCACTGAAAGATCAATATTAGGGTGGCTCTCTCTCTTTGGGCAATGTACATAACTGGAATTCACTGTTGGAAGCCATATATTTTTAGCACTGGGATTATCCAATGTGAAAGTTCTATAAGGGAATTAACATCACGGTGGCTCATCTGTCGCCTCCTCTTGAACAATATGGATCCCTTCAAGCTTTGGAGCCAATTCAGAGGCTGGTGCCAGAGGAAACAGCTGCGTAGCCTTGAGGAGGTGGCAAGTGAGGGAATTCAAGTTTTCGATTTAAGTTTCCTGGATCCTCCTTCAGGTTCCTGCATCTCTGGAGGAGAATCTGAGATGACTGTCATCCCCTGAGAGTTCAGGAGGCAAGGTTATACTGTCTTTTGGATACTGAGTTAGATATCAAGATAGTATAATCCTCCTCCCTCAGGCAATCTGGAATGGCCTTAATATTAGGCTGCCAGGAACTGGATCTTGTGGGATACAGTATCACTATCTATCCCATATGACTGAAAACAGAGTCACTGCTATGCAGGTGTTGAGAGTTACTGGAAATGCTAGTACCTTCATTCAAAAGCATTGCCGGCAGGAAGAAACCTGCCTTTCCTTTTCTCTATGCCTTAACAAACGCTGCCAAGTCTGCGTCAAAGAAATTAGGACCAAAGATAATAAAGAGGCCACTATCTTTGGTGCAACTTTGCTAATATACCTCTACCCTGATATAACGCGACCCAATAACAACACAAATTTGGATATAATGCAGTAAAGCAGTGTTCGCAGGGGCGGGGGGGAAGAGGCTGCGCACTCTGGTGGATCAAAGCAAGTTCGATATAATGCGGTAAGATTTTTTGGCTCCTGAGGACAGCGTTGTATCAGGGTAGAGGTGTATTTACGGTGCTGCTCCCTTTCTATCGACCATCTTTTGCCACTCAAACACATGGGGACATGTAGTGTGTGCAGGAAAGGATCCTACGTAAATCAAGGACTCCAGCATCTGGCGTCTGGTAGCGTACAGCCCATTCTTTGTTCTCATTCCCAGGTATGCACTCCGGTAAGAAATGGAAAATTCTGCTTCCAAGCTCTCTCAGTTCTTGTAGGACAACAAACTAGTTCAACATTGTTTTAAATAAGTGGGGCCCTGCATTTGGGTCACTACCTGGCCTTTTTGAGGATTCTTTCTATAAGAAATAGAAGAGTTGCTTGCTGCTGTGTGATTTCTTCATGACGCTGGGAGAAAAAATAAATGATTAAGTGAGGAGAGGTGATGCAAAGGGTACAGAAATCTCTGCTCAAGGAACAGCAATATGGCATAACACTCATGGTTGTCTTCTTACCGAGTAACCATGAGTTACAAATTGGTGTCTACAAATCCTTGCTTGTGTTGAGAACTTACTATGTCAAGCTGTCTGTAATGGGCTATCTTGATTATCATTACAAAAGTTTTTTCTCTTAATTAATTAGCCTCAGAGTTGGTAGGGCAACTCCCACCTTTTCATGTTCTCTGTATGTGTGTATATATATATATCTCCTTACTATATGTTCCATTCTATGCATCCGATGAAGTGGGCTGTAGCTCACAAAAGCTTATGTTCAAATAAATGTGTTAGTCTCTAAGGTGCCACAAGTACTCCTGTTCTTTTTGCGGATACAGACTAACACGGCTGCTACTCTGAAACCTGTCACTGTGCTCCTGGCATCTTTGGCAAACAATAAAATAAGCTGGCAAAGCACTGTGAAAATATACTATTTTAAACTTTGTTCTTAAACAAAGCAACATTTTCATTGTGGACCACTTGCTGATATATTATATTAAACTTTATACAAAGGAGCAACATGATCTCTTGGGTCACACACAGGACTAGCCTTTCTCAATTTTAGGTTCCATTCCTTGTTCTGTTTCAAAGTAGCAGCCGTGTTAGTCTGTATCCGCAAAAAGAACAGGAGTACTTGTGGCACCTTACAGACTAACAAATTTATTTCAGCATAAGCTTTCATGGGCTACAGCTCACTTCTTCAGATGCATAGAGTGGAACACACAGACAGAAGATATTTATACATACAGAGAACATGAAAAGGTGGAAGTACGCATACCAATTGTAAGAGGCCAATCAATTGAGATGAGCTATCAGTAGCAGCAGAAGAAAAAACTTTGAAGTGATAATCGAGATGACCCATAGAAGGTGTGAGGAGAACTTAACATGGGGAGGGGGGAAATTCAATTAGTGTAATGACCCAACCATTCCCAGTCTCTGTTTAGACGTAAGTTAATTGTGTCTAATTTGCATATTAATTCGAGTTCAGCAGTCTCTCTTTGGAGTCTGTTTTTGAAGTTTTTTTTGTTGCAAAACTGACACCGTCAAGTCTGTCACTGAGTGATTAGAGAGGTTGAAGTGTTCTTCCACTGGTTTTTGAATGTTATGATTCCTGATGTCAGATTTGTGTCCATTTATTCTTTTGCATAGAGACTGTCCAGTTTGGCCAATGTTCATGGCAGAGGGGCATTGCTGGCACATGATGTCATATATCACGTTGGTAGATGTGCAGGTGAACGAGCCCCTGATGGTGTGGCTGATGTGGTTAGGTCCTATGATGGTGTCACTTGAATTCCTTGCTCTGCCATTCATGAACCGTGGTGACTTTGGAAAAATCATGTAACATTTTTGTGCCTCCATTTCCTCAACTGCAAAACTAGAATACTTACCTCCTTCAGGGGGATGGGAGGGCTTATCAGACCATGTTTCTAAGGTACCTTGAGATCCTTTGAAGAAAGATGTTACAAACGGGGTATGTGTGTGTGCACACACAATTAATGACATATACACACAGGAGCACCCAATCAATTATGCATGTGTGCCTCTGAGTGAGACCCACTTCTAGCATACTGCCCACAAAAAGTGAGTCAACTAAGAAAAAAAAGTCTTTATGTTTAAAAATATGCATGTTTAATAAAACTACAAAAAGACATATGATCCTATGTACATTTGTTTGCCTAGTAGCTACATAATCTTATGTCTGTATTTCCTCCATGTTCTTGCCTCCTTCTTGTGTCATTGTAAGCATTTTAGGGCAGGGACTCTGTGTTATTTATCTTTACCGTGAGGTGTTTAGCACACTTTTGGGAGCTGTACAATAAAATTAAAAAACCCCATGATCATAATAAGCAAGGGTCCCTGATATCATCCTTGGAATCTACTTGAACAGGATTTTTAGTTTAGTATAGTATTTTAAAATCAATATATCAGTCTTGAGCACATTTGTCTTTATTTAGCCATCTCTCCCTCCCTCACCCTTCTCAAGACAGTCACTGTTATTCCACCTCTTTTCTGAACAAGGTCAAGTAGCTTCCTCCAAATCTGCCTCAAACCATATCTCAGCTGACATCAGGTGGGATTAAGGGCATTCATGCAGTCCTCGCTTCCTCCAGTACCCCAAACCAAGTATATCACCTGCATGATTAAACTAGTCTCCAATGGCCTAGGGCACCTCTGTTTTTCTAATGTAACAGAAATATATGTATCTGCATACATGGCATATCAGATGCACTTCAGCACAGCATCTCATATTTATGTAACATCTACACAGCAGGGCATATTTGGTTTGTCCTTCTCTGCATGCTGCACAAAGTTACAACAGCAATGCTGGTCATGCTCTCTGAACAAGGTACCCTGTCCATGTAAAAACATAACTTGCTTCTTTCAGTGTCAATTCTTTTCTCATTGGTGGTCTCAATTAGCCTCTTAAATCCCAGTTAAAAGACAAAGGCCTTGTCTACACTACAGGGAAAAGTCGATCTAAGCTACGCAATTTGAGTTACGTGAATAGCGTAACTCAAGTCGACATAGCTTAGATCTACTTACCACGGGGTACACTCTACAGTCTCCCGTTGACTCCCCTTACTCTTCTCAATCTGGTGGAGTACAGGAGTTGATGGGAGAGTGATCTGCAGTCTTCACTAGACCTGCTAAACCAACCACCGATGCATCAATCGCCGCACATCGATTCCCCGGTAAGTGTAGACAAGCCCAAAGTTGCTTAATCCCTTCACCACTACAGGTCCACACTAACTCGACAAGTACTATCTACCAAAAATATCTCCAGTGAATCAAGATTGGCTGCTCAGCCAGCACATTATACAACTCAGACTTTATTGTGCTAGATTTAGACTGTAAGCACCTCATGGCAGAAAATGTGTCTTCTTTTAAGAGTGTACAGTGCTGTGAACATGGTAAATAATAGAAGGCTAAAGTCTAGCCATAGAAAACGTCACAGCTGTATATCCCCTGGAAAGATAACATGTAAAATGTTGCAGTGTGCGATGATGAACCTACATAAGAAGCCTGACCCTGAACTCTTACTCAGCCATGTATCTCATTGCCTTTACCGAAAGTAGGTTTTCTTGAATAAGAATGGGGCCCAAAATTAGCACTAAATATGATGCTGTTATTTGGAAGCTTTAAATAATGCCTATAGTTATGATGGAAAGCCAGTGTATTTTTATTTAAGTTTAACTGAGTTTTCATACTCATTCAAATTCTGTATGTGATGCATGAGTTAATCTATCAGTATATTTATGTATGGAAGAAAAGCCACAGAAACCCCCAAAAGGGCCCCCTCTAAAACAGATTTGTGATATTAGGAATGGCAAAGAGGTGCATTCTTGCTGAGTATTCTTAAGTTTTCCATTTCTAAATAATAGTCTAAGGTAAATTTTTCTGAAGCATTAAACTGTCACAAGCAAACATTGCTAACAGAAAAATAATGTTCAAAATAGTGCGTGATTAATGAATGTAGAGTATAAAGAGGACATCATTTCACCCCTCAATACTACTTTACAGCACAGTCCCTTTGTAGGCTCCAGAAACTTTGCAAGTCACTATGCGAAGGAACCACAAATAAAAACACCACCATTTTATTAGCAGTTTTAAACAAATTGTAATGTTAATTTCATGTGCATAATCTTCATTACTGCAATACATGTATTAGTACCATAATTTAGGCAATTAGGGCACAGCTACAAATCTGTCAGGTTCCACCATGAGAAATATAAAGTATGAAATTGTACTGAAAACTTTAAAAGAGTGAGACAGAAAGAGAAACGGAGGAGGAGAAGATTAAATTTTAAAAAGTCTTGTCATTATCAGCTTCCAATTGGAATAAAAAAATCCGTGGCTAACAAATACAATGACACAAGCACAAACTATCCTTGGATTCATTAATGAGCAGCCTGATGGAACTACTAGAGACTAACATTCAGATCTAAGACATGCAGTTTAATATAGCACTTTAACATCTTTTTTGACGTGACTAATATTCCCTCTTTTTCTTCATTCCTTCCCCTTTCACTCAGCCGTTGTACAGAAGACTTCAGCACATTGCAAATGAAATAAAAGAACAATGTGTAACTTCACAGAGATCAAGGAGGGTAAACAAAGCCATCCATCCTTGCTACCCATCTCTCCCCCCACACCACACTCCCAACTCCATCCAACCAAAGCCACCACATACATATGTGCATATTATGGGCTCTATGTAAAAAAGAGAAATATGTTAATTTACTTAGCTCGGCAAGGCACGTTTGGTGAGTGTATTACCTGGATTAGCTAAAATAACAGAGGGGAAAAGCTGGGGTAAGCAGGCTGAAGCCCTGTGTGTGGCCAAGGCAGCGGGAAGCAAGTGAGAGAGAGAGAGAGAATGAACCCAACAACACAACAGTGGAACAGGCAGCTGGCCTGAGATGCTAATTCAGCGCTTTAACAAATCAATGCCACTTGAAAAGTACAATGTGAGCCCTCACTGGGTAGATGTCAGGGGACTGAGAAAATGCATTCTCAAGTATTTCACATTAAGAGGGAATAATGTGTTAATTTATAACTCTTCACCCTATACACTTGGATTATCCATCTGTGTCAGTGATTTGACTTCTTAAATTTATCAAAAACATGCGCAAAGGGAGGCATCTTCAGCTTAAGCATTGGGAAATGGAGCTTCAGAAAAAGCCTGTCCTGTTTGGGGTTGGGGTTTGTTTTTGGTTGTTTTTTGGGGGAGTAGGGGGGGGCTTTATTTATTTTTTATTTTATTTTATTTTGTTTGGACCTTTGGTCAGGCTGTAGGCGCAGCAAGGAAGGTCTTGCCTTGGCTGTGGCTGATTGCATTAGGTACCATCCGTCAAAAGTGACACCATAGAGGAGGAAAAACTTGCATCAGCAACCAGAGATGCCATCATCAGAATTTACTTTAAGGAAACTTAGCAAAGTCCCTCAGCACACCTAGCAGAAGGGAAGCTGCTGAGGTCTACACTGTAATTAAAATGCCATTCTCAATGCTGGATGAGTTCTACAGACGCTGCTTTTCAAAACAGAACAGAGCGGGGGTAGGGGGAGCGAGGAGGGAAGAGCTTATTTTGTTTCTAAGATAGTGTGGTATGTAAGGAGAGTTTATAGTATACGCTACTTCTCACATGCACAAGATGAATTAAAATAAGAAACAGTTACTGACACAAAAACACCAATCCTATTCATGGTCAGATTCTTGGAATTGTTTCTTAACATAAAGCTAGTTGACTTTAATTATACAGACAGCACTGTTGATTTTTTTTTCTTTTTTGTAAACAAAACTGAAATCTGATCAGAAAACACTAATCCAACCCTAAATTACTTTTTCCCAGAAAACATGTTTGGTTTAAAATTTAAGAAGTCTTTCCCATCCTCTCATCTAACCATTTCTGTACTCATGAAAGATATCAGAGTGACAGCCTTAGAGAACAAGGTCCTCCGCTTGCTCATAGAATATGGACAGTGCCTACATGCCTCAATCCTGATGCAGAGGAGCACCATTTCTACCGGTGTTCGGGAAATATTTTACACTGGAAACAGGAATTTTTAAGTCACATTTATTACTGTGCCACTAGGTTTGCTGACCAACTTCAATGGGCACTGTTCATAGGTTATGATGTTTGTTTTGTTTTTACAACCAAAAGGGAAATCTACTGACATAAATGGGATGCTATGATTTTAAATGAAATTAAAGGGGCGTTGACAACTTTTTAAACATTTGCAGATTTGCCAACTCCATTTTACTATGCTGGTACCACACAGTAATGCCTACTTCATTGTGGGATATTTATTTATTGCCAATTATACAATTGCAACAGAAACAGACACTCTCTTATTTTCAGAACATTCATATGTAAATAATATGCTGATGAATGGAAATGAGATGCTACAGATGTAAGTATCCACGCCTAGTAAAAGTAAATGCTACCTCACTTAGATAAACTGAAGTCTCCCTTCTAAACAGTGGGCAGATGCAACATAAAATGAAAGAAGGTGGACTTTCTAAGAAATTAAGCTGGAGAAATACACAGGATAGAATATAAACTGTTTTCAATTGAAGGTTTTATATTTCCCTGCTGTTGCTGCTCTTCTTTCACCCAATGCAAAAAAGGAAGTCCCCAGCCCTTTACAATCTGTATTTCTGTAGACACTCAAAAGGGGCCAAATCCAGAAATGCTAAGCACCTCCATTTCCCATTGGTTTATTTCTTTCAAAACAGATAACAACATAGGAATATTTCCTATTCCCAGCAGTATAACCCCCCCCACACACACCCCACATGCAACATTATTAAGGATAGAACATGAATAGGGATGCTTAAAACACTAAAGAATCCTCAAGTGTGTGTGTTGGGGGGGAGGCTGTTTTGTGTTTTGTTTTATTAATTATAACCCAGAAAAGTACCACATTTGTGCACTGATTGCAGGAGATCCCTGTCCTAGTCTCTTGCATGAATTTCTATTTCTGTCTGGCCTATCCAGGCTTCTCCCTAATGTAAGTTATATATTCTTATCATTATAGTACAGTTAATCCCTCTCCCTTACCCCCCTCCTGGACTCACCTAAGGGGTTAAAAGACTAGAGTATATTTGTGACTTGTCAGTGACATATAATACCCAGGTCCTTCATGCAATCAACTTTTACTTGACATGTATTTGCTCATCACAGGACCCGCATTACTACTGGGAAAATGAAGAAAAACCTAAATTAACACTTGACATTCAATATGGTCAAGTCCTTAATTGGCTAGGCTTCCTGAGAAAGCAATTTTCTATTCCCCAAACTGTTCGTGTGTCATGTGTGGAGTGCAGCTCTTGGCCATCACTGCTGTCCCTCGCTCACTCTAATGAGAGCAGATGAATTAGTGCTACGTGACACGATTTTAGCAAGGCTCCCTCCTTCCTCCCTCCCCTAGTCCTTTTCCTGTACTAGTGACAGCTGTATGGCAGAGGGGAAGAAAAAGATTAAGAAATGCTAGTGCAAATACTTCTGTGAAGACCGAGCATGCAAAAAAACGAAATCAAATGTTTTCTTGATACTCCTGAAATGTGGTCTTTTAATTTTAAGGGGGGGGGGAGAAGCAGGGGGTTTGGCAACAGTACGAAGATCAAGAGAATTAACTGAGTTGCGCAGCGATGTGTCACATTGACTTCTAATATCTTCCTCCATTCCTGCGTTAAATTGCACGGGCTAATTAACATGGAATTTGCCTGCATTATAAAAGTTAAAAAATGTTTTGAGAGTGGATGAACCAGAAGAATTAACAATGTTTTGTTTTCATTTCAGACTGTGTTTTTTTAAATGTAGAAATCCTTTCAACAGCATGTTTCTCTGTGTGAAAAGGAACGTGTGCTACAGAATAATGTTACTGGATCATGTTTGGAAATAATGGTTATTACAATGAGTTTTATTCTGGGGTTGGTTTTTTTTAATAGCTGGGAAACTGTTTTATCCATGGAAATTTTGCTCTTATGTTCAAGTCTTATTATTTGACCACTGATTAGATTTCTCTATGGAGGTCTATTCTTCCTTGAATGAGCACATATTGGTGAGAGAATACAATGTGTATTGCTATAAACAGGAAGGCAAATGAAAGTGATATAAATTACTGGAGTATCAACTGATATCAGAGCTAATAAATATAGAGTAGAGAATAGGAGAGCACAATAATTTATATTCTTAAATTGATAGACCATCCCCAAAACAAAATTTTAAAAACCCTCAATATTTCATATTAAAAATTAATTTTACTGTTAAAAATGCACAAATTACTAGACAATAACTTGCAAATAGCTATGTTCTGCATTGCGCTGTGGTTTTAACCAACTTTATCTGTGTGAGGGAGAAAGTAAATAATATGCTATACATTCTGAATATACAAGTTAAAAAAATATTCTGGTATTGCACAAGGAGTTTAAACAAGAATTATTAGGGCTACATTAACAGTGTAAGTGAACCTGCTTCAGGAAGTGTGGCCTTTGTCTAAAACTAACACCAAATAGCCTGGACCATCTGCAACTCATGTCTACTTGAACCTGTCCTTGCAAAGTTACATTCAAGTAATTAAATGAACAAGTGCTAGCAGTTAGTCACAAGGCAACATAGTGAGAACATTTTACTTTTGTAAAATACATTGATAAAATACATTTACCACAAATGGAAAAGCCATGGTTACTTACTGTTTTTGTGGGCATATTTAAGTGTATACAACTTTCTGTGGCTGCTGTTGTAAATATTTCAATAAAGCAATTTATAACAGCATATTTTAAAGGCTTGGTTGTTTTTTTCCTGGGCTCCTTTTAAACATCCTTTAGATATTTAAGTACCTTTAAGTTACACAGCAGGAACAGGGGATAGAACTTTGAGGTGAGAAGCATTTGGAATGCTCTTGTTTCCTAGTAGTTGAAAGCAGCTGACAAAAATGTAATAAAATAAATAAATAAATAAATAAACCCCACCTCTAACAGCAATAAAAAAAAGTAAAATTCAAGTCATTTTCCCCTGGTTATGTCTTTGTACTGAAACAAAGCTGCACAGAATGGACTAGCAATCATCTATCATAGTTGTACCAGCAGATTGCTAAGCATTCAAACACTTTAGCAACACACTTAAAAAGACCCAGAATTAGTAGTGCTTGTTTGGAAACGCTGTTTTTAGGTGGGTTTTTTTGTTTGTTTGTTTTGTTTTGTTTTTAATCTTTACATACTCAGAAAGTAACTTATTTTAAATTTATCCAGTTAACAACTACAGTAGCAGAATCATCACTGGGAAACAAAGGGCATTGTGATCTAACTAATAGCTTTGTGGTGACCTTTGAGATGCTGACTGGTCTGTCAAGCTCCATCTGTGATATTCACTGCATAGTTAAGGGAAGGGTTATTAACTGTCATAGGTCCTGGAAACTGAAGGGTCACTTGATCCTCAAACACAGCATGGTTTTAATTCACTAAACTTGAGAGGCACGGTCCTGTGAAGTGCTAAGTGCTATCGGCGGCGGGCACTCTGTGCCTTGCAGGATAAGGCCCTAGTATCGTGTCAAATGCAACCCACACAACAACATCACATTTTTTGATTTAATATTTTCATTACACAAAAGAAATGGGTATCATGTCATGTGTCCTCTTTACCCTTACCTGCCCACCTTTGCTGTTTATTATGGAGGCCATTAATAGGGTAAAAATAAGGGAAGATATAGGATTGTTAATGAGTTGCACTTTACACACACTTAAAAGGAAATCTCAGCTTTTTCCAGATTAGTTCTGGCTGGTGTAGGGTTAATGCATGCAGCATCTGCCTGACCACAGAATCAACAACTTCAGATTTTAAACACACAACCCTTGTTCCGCTACTAGATCTAACTGGGAATGAGAAGTAGAGGTGACAGCAATAATGGGTCAGAAGAACTACTCACTGCTAAACTGCTGCTTTACCAATTGCCTACAGTAAAACAGCCCATTAAGAGTTGCCTTTGGATTAAAGACAACTAAGTAATTTGAAAATGACATGTTTTAACTTGATATTTTGCTAAGGATGGGCACTCTTACAAGCTCATAAAAAAAGTGAAGTGGTTTGGTGGAACACTAAGGATTAATGTATATGCCCAGTGCCACTGTCTCTCCTTTGCAAAAAATGTCAGCCCGGAAATATCTGACTCAACAGGTTTATTTAGAATAGAAAGTGAGATTTTTACATGCATCACTTTGATGCAATGAGAGCAGCTGCATTGAGTTCTCTCAGTGGTTTGCAGAACCCAAATAAAATGCTCGCTCTGTGTTTTAAAAGGTACTGTGCAAATGTGTGCCACCCACCCAGTCTGGAATAGCTTACATTTCACCATTTTCAGAAAAGATAAACATAGCCGAGAAGGAAATGATAATGTAAAAACAGCTTGGCATGTGAAATAAGGAAAAAGCACTGTAGACTATCTGGCGAGGCAAAGCACACAAATGTTATTTTGTGAAAATTAATAGCATCTAAAATGGTATTCCCCTCCCTGCTCTCTCCCCCAACCCCTTGCCCAAATTAAAGATATTTTATCTAATTTCTAGTTGAGAGGTTTCTAAAAGTGGTAAGTCACAGCTGTGTTGACATTGAACTTCTTGTACATGGCATACCAACGTCATACTGACACACTTTACAGATGCTTCGTTACAAGCAGCACCAGTCACTTGATTTGAAAATACCTGAGTTAACTGTAAAACAAACTGTTAATCTCTGGTCTTTTCTCCAGTTAAACTCTTCTTTATAGTTTTGGAAATAAACCAACACCTTGTTATGTTTATACTACAGATATCTGCATTCTGATTGGAATTTGACACTAACCAAGGGTTCAACTCAATGATACCCCAGATATCACCTAAGAGCACCTAGGCCCCAGTTTACCCATCATTTTAACAAGATTTTTTTCCTTTTGTTCCCACAGAAATCAATAACACAATGACCTTCAATTTAAAATACAAAGTAATTAATTACCTGTTCTGTTGAAAAATGTTGATATCTGATTTGCCTGGAGAATTTCAATTATGAGCAGACTAGTTCTTTACACGCCCCCTTTAACACAATAGACAATATCAGAAACCTAATTCTGCACAACGTAAATGGTGTTTTTTTTTAAATAAAGAAATATAAATATCTGCTCTGCAACTTACTATTGGAAACCTTTCTCTCACATGGCACATCTCTTCTTCATTCAATGAAACCACAATCCTCTACATGGACAACTGTGACATCACAATTGTTATGGAAATAATGGCATTCCCACACTATATATACAGCAACTTAATCATCTAAAAGTTAACTTTTCAGTTTCAAACATGACATTTTAAGTCTGCCTTGGAATTAAAAGCATTAACCTGCAAAAGCCAATAATAAGAAAACTTAGCACTTTAATAGCCAAATTAATTATCATGTGAAAAAATGGAGGCAATCAGATGAAATGACTTGTGTATGGCCATCCAGCAAGCCAGTGACTGTCTCACGTTTGGGTTTCTGTGTTTTGTTCAAACACTCAAAAACATCCCTAACATCTAAAGCTTTAAGAATACTGTGAATAGAATGGAGCTAACCAGCACCCAACTAAGACGGGCAGGGATCATGTTTCTGAGAGCTGTATTAGAGCCACCTAACTAAAGAAGGTGTGCATAGCACAATTCAGGCACAAGGGTTAAAGCTCTACAAAAAAAGTCAATATTAAACATGGTTGCAGCTACCATTGTGTGAACAGGGTCTTAAATACATTCCCTGAACTACTTACACTGATGCAGATGTTAGTGATATCATCAATGATGGCACCCTTAATTCAGGTCTAAACAGGAACCCTTAAGAGAAACACCCTTAATTTAGGTCTAAACAAGAAAGGGATAAAAGAACTTTTTCTTTCTTTAATAATCATCCATTTATTTGGGGTCCTCTGAAATAAATCAGTGAGTTTTGCAACCAATTTCAGTGAAACCTGCAGAATCCCCTTTTTGTAAAGAGTATCATTTATTATATGAATGTCTTGAATTCTTAAACCTTTTTTTAAAAAAAGGTATGTCAAACTATGATGGGGAGAAATTCTTTCCAATAGATATTTGTAATGATTACTATTATGAATACCAAAGAAAATGTATAACGGTTAATTTTATTTTATTTACTCATTTTTATGATGTAAATATCCAAAAGTTCAGATCACTCTGAATGAAAGAAATACCAGTTTGGGGATTACACGATTAAATTAAAGATAAATAGTTCATGAATGGACTAGTTGGATTTTCTGTAGATTTGTACAGAATCTACGTTAGGCTGGTTAAAAAGATACATTATTCATGTACTTGATTCATTAAAAAATTATTTATGAGGATGCAGTATTATTTTAATGTGGAATTTCTGCATAGAGGATGCGGGAGTATTGTGAGCCTAATTGAAAGGAGAAAAATGGTTTACAGGATGGATAAAGAGCATGTGGGTGAGATTTAGTCAGGTAACAGTTGTGTGATAAAAATCAAATATGGGACATAATGGGATATAAGGAAATATATTTTTTGTGCAGGGAAGGATGAATCATACGTTCACAGCTGGAAGTTTTGTGGATCCTTATTTAGCGAAGCAGCTGCAGCCACTGTTTCGCTACATTCCCACATCAACAACAAAATGGTGCCACAGAAGAGAAAACACATATCAGGCTCCAGCTGCTAGCTGCACCCACCTCTCTCTCCTACTTCCCTAACGTAACATTTACTTGGTTTTCTTTTCACAGTTGATGGATGTAGAAAAATGCATATGTTAGAGATTGCATAGAATCAAAACGCCACATCTGAACACACCTGAACTTTGGAAGAGGTAGGGGGCAGTAGAGGAGAACAATTAGGAACAGATCCTAATTTTGCAATTCCATACTATTTCCATCATTTCATTTGTTTAAATTATTTAAACACAAGCGCGCGCACACACAGTCCAATTTAAAAATTTCTTGAACATTAATAATACTTATAATAATCAAAGGAGTATACTGTTTATTGCCATATACAGATTTTTTTTTAATGGCTTCTAAATTTGCAGGTACAATATTGCACCCATAATGAATTGCAGGTACATTTATATATCTGACTTTTGTATTTTCAGGCATTGGAACAAAGCAAAAAGAGGATATGGAAAAGCATGTTTTTCACATCTAAGGAAGTTTCACATTAAAGATGCATAAATGCTGCCTGTAGCTTTTATTTTTCAGGCCTCATTGTTCAAATCTATTTTAGCAGTTAAACAAAATATTTACTTCCACTGGATTTCAAAATGTTTCATTACTCAAGTACATGACTAATATATAAAATGTACATATATATGTATTTATATATGAATCAAGTTTTCTTCCAAAGTGAAAAAATTGAGGGAGAGGTCATCAGTCAGATAAATAAATAAATTAATTAATTAATTAAAAAAGCCCAGCAAACATTGCAAAATCAAATTATGATACCAAGTTTCTCTTGCTCTTTCACATAACTAAAATTTTTTAAAACTCAGATTTTAAAGGTGATGATTATGCAAATATTCCATTATTCAAAGATAAACAAAAATACCTCAAAAGCAAAAGGGAAAAAAAAAACACTTTTATAGTTCTTTTTCCTTTCGCTGGATACTTCTGCTATGCTTTTACTAGGTATGAGTATCTGCCATAAGGTACCAGCAGCCAGAATGACTTCAATAGGCATTGTGTCTGAATAAGGACTGTAGAACTGGGCCCTTAGACCAATTCTCCTTCCGCAGTATTTCCTTTGATTTGAACGGGAGCATGGCTAGTGAAATGAATGTCTGACTATTCTCTCCCCTAAGAGAGGAGAGAGCTTAGTAAAAAGATATTCCTTTAACTAGACTGTCAGGTAGTTTGATGTAGTAGGAAGTTCACAAACTACTTTTTATTGTTGTCTTTATTTACAATGCTCTTGCCATACTCTAAGTCTGACCTTTTACTTGTCTCCTTCGGTGATTAAGCTAAGGAGGAACTAATGGGACTAGCTCCTTTAAAAGAAAGACATTGCTACTTTTGTTTTTCAGCAGAAGTTTCATTTGAATTTTAATTCCTCAAATTCCTGTAAAAACAATGACATGATTCCTCTGTAACAAAAGTTTGGAGGATTTCATTTTGCTTGCACTGTAAATTCATACTCTTTGACTAAGAGGTCTTACATTTGTTAACATTTCTAAGCTGCTGCTGTTTTATCTTACGTCTGCCAAGTACTATTTCTATATCACAGCTCTTTTTGCTGAACTTTATTTTAAAAACCTAAAGAAGGGTATACAGAATTTTTTAAAATACCCTTTTCAGAGTGTTATTGGGGAGGAAGGAGAAGGCTTATTTGCAAGAGAATGAATCTAACAGTGTTTCCAGGTCTCTTTTTACTTTGCTGTTTACTCCTATGATGAAAACGGACACCTTGCAAAGGAGCCTATGATGCATTAGGAAATTCTGCAAAATGGTTAGTTCTATTCTATATAGATTCTTTTAACTGGAAGAGTGTTAAAAATTATTTTATGTGTCTTGGGCATTGGTGGACGGAGGGTGGGGGGAAGGAAGAGGAGTAGAGAGATCATTGAAATAGGAATGTCCACATGGCATGAGACAGAAAGTCAACTATACAATCACAGAAATTTCTTAATACAAAGACAGTATTTATTGTGCTGCTAAACAACTCTTCATTTATACCTTTTCTGGGTTTCTTTTTATTAAAAAATTATATAAATGAAATAAATTAAAAAAAAAATAAATTAATGGAGATATCCTATCTCCTAGAACTGGAAGGGACCTTGCAAGGTCATCGAGTCCAGCCCCCTGCCTTCACTAGCAGGACCAAGTACTGATTTTGCCCCAGATCCCTAAGTGGCCCCCTCAAGGATTGAACTCACAGCCCTGGGTTTAGCAGGCCAATGCGCAAACCACTGAGCTATCCCTCCCACAATAAAATCAAATACTGTAGTGATGGGCACCATTTATGGCAAACAGACAGACAGATGATACCATGGTGTATTTCAGTCAGAAACCTAGAAATCATATGAAAATTATGGCTTTTGCATGAAGTAATATGGAGTGCCTGACATCTACAGACTAATACTTTATTTTCATTATGATAATCTCATCAATCTGCTCAGTCTCTCTTTTTTCTGGACTGAACGTAAGTGTTAAAACTGATGGTCTGATGGACAAGGAGGAGTCTATTAAAAAGAACACGACAACTCACTATGATGAGATCGTTATTCTTGCAGCATGCCCACCTGCATGAAGCCAGGGTTTTGACACCCTGAGTCTGCTACTGAAACTGGCGCTCTCCCGGATGTCGATGCTCCACTGCCTGATTTTTTGGGGGGAGGTTTTGCTATAATACAACTAAATACAAAATGCAGCCAATCTGCTATAAAGAATGTTTTTAGTTATCTACCCTTCTCAGATTATGGTGTAATTTGTGGCACATTATAAAGCCCCTAAGTGTCAAGGTACTTCTTTATGGAGTTTTGCACAAGGGCACACCAAAGTTCTATGATTAACTATCTTTTCTTCTGTTCTGTTTAGAGAACATTGTACCCTGATAAACATGTAAAGAGTAAAGTTTTTTATAAATCAGATATTTAGAATCAACTATAATTTGCTTAGGCACCAAGGTTAACCTTACGTTCAAGACATATAGTGATTAAGCAAAGGGGCGTTAAGACTTGGAGTGTTACAGAAAACTAAATAAAGCACAAAGAATAGAATATTAGAATCCTCACAATCTAAAGCAGCACAAATGAACAAGTTCTCATACAGCTAGTGTTCTTTTCTTGATTTATAAAACAATAAACCTGAGAGTTAAGCTATTTCTTTCCCTTACCTGATTCCTCCAACCCCCTCCCCAACATGATTTCTAATTTAAAAGAAAAACTAATATTAGATAAAGCAACACATAATTTGACAGCCTCCCAGTTAAATTCTGACAGGGTCAATAAAATGAGAGCTTGCAGGAGTCCCAGATGAGGAACACTTTCATGAATGCCCCCATTGTGTAAACTCTCTGTATATCCTGCCTGCAAATGACAGTCATATGCCACCAGCTGCAGGAGGCATTCCAGCAATGTCAACTGCTGTAGGGCATTTATAGCAGGGTAGAACGGTGGGTACATCTTTTTATTTATGCCTTATTAGGGTAACAACAGCCACTTTGACTAATTTTAAGTATTATGCTTTTAAAAGTCTATGATATTTATTTGGAAATCCAAGAAAATATATAATTAAAGTCTTGCTAATGGAGCCTCTCATTTTAATAGTAGTTTTATTATATAAAGCCAGCTGGAAGTAATTATTTCTTTCCATGTATAGTCTTCATTAATTTGTGATCCCCCTCTCCCCCCTCCCCACCCCGTCCCCAACACACACCAACATCTAGTTCAGATGTTCTTATCAAATGTCTTGAATAAATTCTCTGGAGAAAAAACAGCCACTTAAACTTACCTCAATTATGCTGAAAAACCCACACCTCCTATTCAAAATACAGCAGGTACCATTTCTGAGAATACCTTTTCCCCATGCCTTCCACTTTCCCAACTATTTTAAAGGTATCTGTCTTATAAACTGATCTTTTAGAGAGATTTATTACAACTCAAAACAACTGTCATTCAGTACATGTACTATCAATTAAGAATTCAGTCTGCACACGTCGTCAGGTTTGCATTTTAAATTATTTTTTTGAACAAACTCACTGATGCCCAAGTTTGTTATTTGCTGCCTACAAGGTTATGGCAAACAAATCTCTTTTTAATCAACCCTTTCATTACATTTTACCTTCTTCCTTGTTTTTAATGTTTTCACAAATGAAAATGAATGCTCATGTTTTTGACAAGTCTAACTGTAAAAAAGATAGGCTGTTTTGTTGTTGTTGTTTTTTAAATAGTAATAATAGCAACACCTTGCTAAAGCTAGATTCTTCCTTATACAAAGTAGAGATCGAATTGAGCTGCCTTTCAGCACCCTCCTATGATAAGCCACGGCATCTGATCACACATTTTTATCATGCCTTCACTCACAGGCACACTTACATGGCAAAACACTGGACTCTCTGCATGTCAGCACCTAAATACCTCTAGAAATGACATTTCCCCTCCCTCATCTCTTTCCCCACAGTAATTTAGCACCAAGGTTGGTGTATAATTTCTATTACTTCTAAACAGCAGATTTGTATTAATTTTATGTAAGAGAGCAACAGATAAATAGGGAAAGAGAGGAAAAGGATGGGTGAGATAGAAATAGTCATCTCTCATAAAGGGACATTTTACCATCTTCCTTACACAGAAGCAACATGATCTCAAAAGCTGTCCCTGAGAAAGCAGCAATAAAACAGCAGCAGAGTCCATAAGGCCTTACACACTGTGTACGCATAGGGTATTGAATATGCTAAAGGGAAATCAATCCTTGTGTAAAAAATCTGACGTTCATATCTATGAGTTTTTAATGCAGATGCAACGAAGAACTCAGAATTTTTTAAAAAGCCAAACTGGATATCATCTGGAAGACTTAATAGAGATACCAGCTTTCTGGGTGGGGGTCACTATTTGAGCTATGCAAAAAGTGGTGATTTCAATCGGCAGGAGTTCCTACTAGCTTTCCCCCTCCAATTTTACGTTATCACCTTTCATGATATCGCCCATTCCAAATTCTAATTTTGAGGGTTTCTGGTTCAAATTCAAATCTTCAAAGGGAAACTGAATGGACCCAACCAAGTTTTGTCTGGTTTCTAGTAAATATTGTGTAATACTGATCTCCCTATGGTTTATATACAAAATCATATATAGGCCCAGGTTCCCTCAAAAGCTCAGACCTGACTAGGTTCTTTAACAGTGAACCTAGCAGAAGGTTAGGATTGTAACAAAACGAGAGCTAGGAGATACTCACCTGGTTTCAGATTTTGTTCAGAAAGCATTGCACATCTACCTTTCTAAGGTTTTTGTTTGTTTGTTTGTTTGTTTATTTGGTGTCTATATCTGAACAAAAGACAAGATTAAAATATACAAATGCTAGGAACAAAGGGATGATTTTCTTTTCCTACATCAGAAGGGCCCTACTTTGTGAGCCATCCACAGATTAACTTCAGGCAAGTTTCAACACACAGAAGGTTTACAGGATTGGACCCCTAGTCTCAACTCCCACTCAGAAAACTAAACTGCTGGCACTGGTGATTCTATTATTAAACTATACACTGCCCTTGATGCATAATGGGGACTTACGCTGACATCAATGCTAAGTACAGGTTTGAACGAGGGTGAGGATATAGCCCTTTAGGTAGCGTTTTACTCTTATTAGTACTGTTCGGATGTTGGATTTATCATCCATACGTCATTCTCATTTAAATTATATGAAGTCAGAAGTGTTCCATTCCAAAGGTGGTGTGCTCTTTAGGAAATATGCTAGAAAGTTAAGAGAGGAAATGTACATATTCAGAATCAATTAATTCACTCTGTTCTCTGAAACTTTGAGAGAAAGTTGTTGGTCTGTGGTTAAAACAATTTTAAATTAATAAATAACTTTCTCAGCATAAAGCAACAGAGGGTCCTGTGGCACCTTAGAGACTAACAGAAGTACTGGGAGCATAAGCTTTCGTGGGTAAGAACCTCACTTCTTCAGATGCAAGTGAGGTTCTTACCCACGAAAGCTTATGCTCCCAGTACTTCTGTTAGTCTCTAAGGTGCCACAGGACCCTCTGTTGCTTTTTACAGATTCAGACTAACACGGCTACCCCTCTGATACTTTCTCAGCATATTGTTTTAGGTTAAACTGAGCTGGTCAAAATTATTGCGGGTAGAAGGAGGGGGATGGTAGCTTTTTTTCCCCCAACATCAGACACGGTGGTCATCATTAAAATCCAGAGACATTTACCACGCCACTCAAATTCTACTGTAAGGGGCACATTATAAATGAGTAGATAGACACATCACAGCATTTGCCTTTATTGAAGTATTAGTGGCATTCACCATATTTAAGTAACACCTCAAATGCCACACTAAATTTACCTTTGGTTGATGATGGTAAATTTCACTTTTAATGACCGTCACTATGTGCATTTCCTCACTTCCCATCTAGCCTTCCCTAAATTAGCATTATTCATTTGAGAAAAAAACCTTACTGTCCTCTGCATTCTTTTATGAACACAGAATCTTGTCAACAATCATATCATTTTCCCTTCACAACTCCAGTGCCCTAGAAGTCACAGGTGACATCCTTTTCTCCCTTTCCACAAGTATATGGATAGACAACAGTGGTAGAGGATGGGAAGGCAGCAGCTATTCAACAGAATGAGAATGGCATCAACAGTATATTGCTGGCAACAAAGCAACAACATGAATCAAGCAGTTCCTAGATGCCCCACCCACTGATGGAGACTGCCTCTCTGTGGTAGAATGTTATGTGACATCCACTACAACTTGTACCATTTCCTTTACTGTCAAAAAAGTGAAACCATATAGAAAACAAACAATCTTCAAATATGTCAGTATATGAACTGATATTGAGCAGAAATAATGCAGTAGATGCCTGCCCACAGACTCGGGCATGACTATTATTTTGGATGTTATTTGGGAAGAATGCTGTGCAGCTAAGGATCCCATCCTGCCTCTTAGAAAAACTGTAAACAAAAATAGAATAAAGCTCCTTATTTAATAAAGCTTCTTAAAAAAAAAAAAAAAAAAAACTCAACCATTAACGTACTAGGGTTTAAAAAAAAAAAAAAAAAGCTTTCAACATATATGTTGGATTTTGGAATGACAGCTTTCTGAATTGTAGCATAACTTCGCTATAGTGATTCTCTTTCTAAGGAGAAAGATCAAGGGAAAATAACAATGGAATTCTGCCTCTCTCCACCTGTTTCATCCTTCTTTTTCTTGAGGCCATGTGATTTACCACCTCTTGGCTATAGTTGGAGCCCCAAGTTTGGAATTTTTTCTAAGAGCCATTAGACTACAAGGAAAACCCTTCTACAAAAGCAACAAACACTATTGTGTGAGAAAACAACTGCAAAAAGAAAGTGACACATAGCATACATGCTGAGTATTTCTAGTGAGAGAGTAAAACTCCAAAGCTTTTGTTTCTGATTGTAGTTTATGACGGCAGTTCTCTATCAGTGTACAGAGTGTTCCTTTGCAATCAGCACACTGTGTCACAATGACCTGGCAAACGTGAATGCTTTCACTATCACTACAGTCCTTGCAATCTTGTCTCAGCTGTGACCCATTCACTTTTGCCCCAACTTCTTGGAGATGCTTTAGTCAGCATCTAATTAGTTAGGGAAGATTTGCCTTGGCTCTTAACCCTGACACAGGAGTAGGAGACTCTGCTGCTGTAATATCCCAAATCTGTCCTGTCACTATATTAATCAAAACCCCATAAATCTATGCATGAATAAGTAACTGCTAAAATACACCCACAGTATAAATTGGAAAACATTATATACAAATTTGTAATGCACAATACATACAGCATATAGGCTTCCAAATATGTATTATGTCGGTTTTGTATAGTTGTGTGTATACAAAAATTCTACAAGGTTAAACAAATATATGATGAATGGTATTCCAAGCTAATCAATATAATCAAATAAAACATCTAAAACACACACATTTGCAAAAAATATATCTAGAAAAATATACCACAGTTATTCAATTACAGGTAAGTTAGCCTGCAAATAATGAAAGCAAGAATAGAAAGAGCTCACTGTTGTTGTTTTTTTAAACTGTGTACCATTCATGTATCTGTTTACCTACCTACATGCATATGATGGTGTATGGTACACACAAGTTCAGCTTATATCATGCACTGTATCTTTTAGTGTTTTTATTCTTGAGTATATAAAAACTCCTGAGGACATGGTCATCATTTATTTGTTAATATAATATGAAATGCTAGAATGATGAACTATAATTTATTGTTAAAAAATTACAAAATTAAAACAAATATCTGAAAAAGGTAATGTAACCCGAGAGATCTTTTAATGCAACAAACTAAAACTACATGCAATTCATATCAGCACAGAGATACTTATTCATACACAGAAGAAACTATTGTGGTAAACTGATCTTTAAAATGGTTAAAAAGAAATACACCAAATAACTATTGTGAGCAATAGTTTTTGTCACTTATCAGCCAGCGTAGTATAGTTAACAGCCAATTATGCTAGCAAGCGTTGATCTCCCCAAAAAGTGTTAATAGTAAATCTATGTATGCAATTTATAGTGTGTGGTCATATCAAGTTAATAATCTCTGCATATATACATAGATTAAAAAAAAAACCTTGGGGGTTAAAGTAAAATAGTCAAGCATTTTATATGTGATAAAATTGCATACATCCCTTTTAACCAGCAAATCAGAAGTATTCAAATAGCAGATTACCTTCAATACATATGTAGTCATAGGCACATTTTTCTTTTTAAATACCAATTCAAAAAAACAGTTTGTGTGTCTATGTCTACATTAATTTGAGAAACTGTCAGATTGCAGAGCACTAGTACAACTCACAATAGGCACTGCATATTGGAGACAATTTCACTATAATATTAATGTGTATTTCAATAATAAGTATTATTTAGCACTTTCATTGGAAAAGCAAGATTTTATGCAAGAAAAAAAATCTACTATATCATATCTCGGTTTAATAGATGCTTCTATATTAATAAAAGTCATTGATTTAATGTTTAGTTTTCTTGGTCTGCTCCTCACCTATCTGAAGTGATTTCTCTGGTGATAACTAACACATCATGCTAATGAGAGAATCTAATGTACAATAGAAAAATGTCACTACTAATAATATTTGCATGAAGTTAAATAAAGCAACTGTAAGAGAATGTCAGACAGTTGCTCCTTAACAAGATACAGTTACACAATGAAATTATGTTGTTAATTTTGTTACATCATTGAATGAATCCTAAATTACTATATAACGATGCACAGACCCATTTATAACAATAATATACTCCTTTTCACTCTTGGGGGGGGGGGGAGGGAAACTTCAGGAAAAGGTTTCTTCCTTTTATATGAAACAGGTTAAACATTCTTCCTTTTTAATACAAAGGTAAATGTCTCTGGCATTTTGTGTCACTGTGGGTTACAGCCATTTCTCTTATGGTCTCATTTCAGAAATGACTTAAAAGTATTTTAGAACATTACAGCCCTTAAGGTAACTGGATGAAGAAAAATGACATTTCTTATTCTGACAAATGCACAAAACATTTATGAAAGCAGAAAATCAGAAAAGCCTGCTCTTTTTTTAATCAATCAAAACCAGGCCTCCTTTTCTGTTGTTAACAAACTCTTGCCAGACTAAAATGGGCAGTGTATGCCCTGGACTCAACCAGATGAGCAGGGAAGGGAAACCAAGGGTTTCTGGCCATTCTCGACCTGTCACTGATCAAAGTGACCCAAAGAAGAACTTTTAAAAAGTTAAGATTTATGCCCTTTGAGGTTATCAGCTATTCTTCTGTACACGGAACGGAATGATCCTTTTAAGAGAACCATATTGTTATATTGAAAAAAAGATGCATAGGCAGAACAAATCAGTCAAATGGCCATGTTTTCAAATTCTAGTAGGTAATTTAGAAGTTGTGTTTCCCAATCTTGCCCACCCCAACAAAATCTAAGTTTGCTCTGGAATGTGATGTCTGATTTTCCTGCGCAGAGCAGATTGTCACATAAACAGAATCAAACTCGTTCATCAAAGGAGGAATGCAAACACAAGGACTCCTATACCTACTGATACCTAAATCTGTATGATCAAATCTAAACACTCGGACATTTTCACAATACACTTCCTCGTAGTGTCCTACTACAAGGTTTTGCTGTAGCTGTTAAGAAAAAGTTCTGTATTCTTGGAGCATGCAAACATGTAGCTTTCCCAGGAATACTGCATGTATGTTTTTAAAAATCGCTTTTGTTGTCCTGCTCTAGTTTTTGTATTAGAACCTGCTAGAGACTGACTTACAAAGGTGGGCGTTTGGGGGGCTGGGGAGAGAAGAGGTTAAAAAAATGTGCAGAAACCACAGTATTTTATTTAGAACATATAATACCACCTTTACTTTTACTATGTATATCTACAAAACTTTCACTAAACATTTCATTCAAACCTATGGTAAACTTTCTCTTGCGAGTGAAGTGTATCTCATAACGAAATATAATTTGTACTGCGAACAAAAATTTATCTCAAAGCCTAGGCATGAAAGGTGAAATACCTATATTTTCAAAAGATGGATGCTAAAAATTAAGTAATTTTATAATGGATGAAAAACAGATAGATGTGATACTCAAGATTTTAGTGTTAAAAAAGAAAAGAACATCGACACTGACACACATTTGCAGCTGCACTTGACAGAGTTTGTGCTCACAGTCTGCACAAGCTGATCCAACAACTTTAACGAATCAGAAAGATGATAAAATGTTATCCTTAAAGAGGGGGATTAATGCATTACTAATAACTCACCCCTTCCCAAAAGCTTGGTGAAAAATGTGTGTGAACTGAATGTGTTTTAGTTCATGATAACAAACAACAAAAACATCTTATAACAAAATTATGAATACAATGCTTGAACACACAGGTGAAGTAAAGACTTTTTAAAATAAATCTGTTCAACATTACCACCTTTACAATGCTACTGTGTGTATTCCAGTGGAAGGATTCACATTGATGCAGCATCTGCCATGCATTTAGTCATACGCTACATTTCTTCCCCCTCCACTCCATGAAGAATATAAACAGGACCATACATATGTCCAGCAATGCACAGAAGGCATTTAACATTCTCAAGTATTAGCATAATTAATACATTATCAAAAATGTAACAGCCTCGTTTATGTGCCAGTTTTGCCTTGCCTATCAACTAGTTGTCTCAAATTCTTTGCATCTTCTATACTGTCCTTCATTTAGTTTTGTTTTCTTCTGTTGTTCGTGTTGAATATTTTCTACCACTCCTGAGACTACGTAGATCTAAATCTGTTTGGAATAGGTCTAATATGAAACATGCAATCTAACACTATCTATGTGGTTCAATAGCTATTTATCAATTGATCGTTATCTGGATCCAGTTATGTTAACTCTTTCGTAGCTGAAGGGGAAAGAACCTAGCCTACAACCCCAAACATTTAACCTCACTATTGAACAAAAAATACAACACAAGTTATATAACTGCTTTACATTCTATTGCTGAATATCAATAAAAACTAATGTGTGATACATCAAGTATATATGCATATACCCCATATAACATGTGCGGCAGCAGTCATATGCTTAGTGGCACACAGTACATATGAAATGTGCATCTCCACTAGGAGATGAACTTTTTACTTTCAAGAATGGGACATCGGACACAAAGAGTTGCTTATTCATCTTATGTTGATTACATTTCTATACCAGCTTACTGTATCAGTAGTAATCAGGGTCCCTCTACAGGATATATCAAAATATACCTTACTCAAATACATTCATCCTGCCTAAGCTATGTTGCTTAAACTCTTCCCTAGACAACTGCTATAGATTACTATTTCCATTGTCAGGTTTTGTTTTTCTCAAAAACGTTCTTTTATGACTGATATTCATGATTATTTTCTTACTACAAGCTATACAAAAACAAAAACAAAAAAAAATCTAATGACACTACCTTCTCCCTTTTTGTACAATACAATGCTTTTTAGGTAAATAGGAGTTCATTCATCTCATTTCCTGCATTATAAAAGTCTAACTAAAAAGCACACATAATTTAATAACTCCTCTTTTGGATAAGGAAGTACTTTAGTTACTATTACTCAGTGTGGGACCATAACTGGAAACTACTTTTTAAAAAGTCAAATCATCTCTGGAAAGGGAGGCACCCTGTTAAAAAGCTTCAGTTTGAACTTCCCTCCCCTGCTTGAGCAGAGTCCAAGATGAAAGTTTCTCTTTTTTCCTTTTTTACCCAGAAGAGCCAAGTAATTGTGCAAGAGGAGCTACAGCACGCAGGGCGCGTATCACCAAGTGCATGGTACAGAAACGCTGGCTCCTGTGATTAATTATCAGTTATTACTGGCCTTGCAGTAACATTTTAGCTTTCCCGTCAGAACCAGCATACCAAGCTGCCTTAAACGCGGCCCCCGGTGAAGGAGCAACTCTGGGGAGGACGCCAAGGCACAGCTCCGCAGAAACAGTGTATGTGTGTGAGAGAGTGAGAGAGAGACCCGACAACTGAAACTGTCTCCTCTAACGACCCTCAGCGCTGTGCTGGCAGCAATTCCAGCACAACTGCTCTCCACTCCTTAGGTCTGAATAAAGCTGCTTTCTGCCACATGAAGTCAATTAAGCTGCTCTGAGGGGCCCCCTAAATTTAGTATCAGTTTGATTTTGGGGCTTACGTACTCTGGAAGCATGAAAGGACTTTTGCTGGGACAGCAGATACTTTTATTTATAGGGAAGCGGGGGGGGGGGGGGGGGGAGAGAAAGAGAGAATGAAACAAAACCAAGGCAAACAAAGAAAGAAACCAGTCTTACCATAAGCAAAGCTCTGTTTGGAAACTTTAAAACAAATGCCTTGCTTTTACTTCAAGCTTTATTTTTTAAATCTTTTAAAAAAGGAGACCTTAGGGAAGCAATGAAATAACGATGCACATTCCAATGACATAGTTATGACAGTTCAGAGGCTAACTATGTAGTGATAAATTTTAAAAAAGTAAAATGTGGAAAGAAAAGAAAAGAGAAAGAGCACTAAATACCATGTTTTAATATAAATGAAAAAAAAAAACACATACCTGTTGGGACATTCTGAATAAGAGGTTAGTGTCAGCGTTCTGCCATGTCCCCATGAAACCAGA